>NC_139835.1:29731270-29778770 GCF_963691815.1 Echiichthys vipera | reverse complement strand
CAGCTCCTCCGTCATCTCCCTCATCCTCCTCTCCAGGGCCTTTGCTCGGGCTCTCAGCTCCTCCACTCCTCCTCCTCTCTCCACCTCCTCCCTGACGGTCCTCAGGTTCTCCTCTCTGAACCTCTCCACCTCCTCCTTCTTCTCCTTCAGGGTGCTCCTCAGACGCTCCCCCTCTGTGTGGCTCTCCTGAATGATCAGTGTTTAAAAGGAGTTAAGGGTGTGGCTAGCTTAGCTTAGCTTAGCTTAGCATAAAGACTGTGAACAGAGGGGACAGTTAGCCGCTCTTGTACCTGCAGGAGGAGTTTCAGCTTGGTCATCTCCTCCAGCGCCGCCCTCAGACCCTCCCTCATCTCTGCTTCTCCTCCTCCTTCTCCTTCGCCTCCTCCCTCGCTCGCTCCCTGCTCCTCCTCACATCGGACACCTGAAACACACACACACACACACACACACAGTTAGCATGCTAACATTAGCAGCTAACACTCTTCAGAGAGGAGGTCGTGTACCTGATTCTGCAGGGAGCTCAGGTTCTCCTTCATGACCTCCACGCTCTGCTGCACTCCTCTCAGCTCCTCCTGGCCTCCCGCCTCGTCCTCTGCTCCTCCTGCACCTCCTCTCTGAGAGCCGTCACCTCCTTCTCTGTCCACGTCAACGTCTCCCGTAGCTGCTCCTTCTCCTTCTGCTCCTCCTGCACCTCCTCTTTGATGAACGTCAGCTCGTTCTTTGTCCTCCTCAGCTCCTCCTGAATATCCTCCTTCCTCCTCTGCTCCTCCTGCACCTCCTCTCTGAGAGCCGTCACCTCCTTCTCTGTCCTCATCAACGTCTCTCGTACCTGCTCTTTCCTCCTCTGCTCCTCCTGCACCTCCTCTCTGAGAGCCGCCACCTCTTTTCTCTGTCCTCATCAATGTCTCTCGTACCTGCTCCTTCCTCCTCTGCTCCTCCTGCACCTCCTCTCTGAGAGCCGTCACCTCTTTCTCCGTCCTCATCAACGTCTCCCGTATCTGCTCCTTTTCCTCTGCACCTCCTCTCTGAGAGCGTTCTCGTGTCGTCTCCTCTTCATCAGCTCCTCCTGAGCCCTCCGCCTTCTCCCTTTGTTCCTTCTGCACCTCCTCTCTCAATGCAGACACCTCCCCATCGCTCTTTGTCCTCCTCGGCTCCTCCTGCGCCTCCTTCTCCCTTTGTTTCCTTTTCACCTCCTCTCTGAGAGCTGCCACCTCCTTCCCCAGCCGTCCTTTAGCTCCTCCTGTATCTCCTCCTTCTCCCTGTGTTCCCTCCTACCTCCTCCCTAAGTACAGACATCTCCTCACTCCTCCTCCTCAACTCCTCCTGTGCCGTATCCCTCTCCCTCTGCACCTCCTCTCTCCTCTTCTTCAGCTCCTCCTGTGCCGTATCCCTCTCCCCTCTGCACCTCCTCTCTGAGAGATGCCACCTCCTCTCTCCTCCTCGTCAGCTCCTCCTGTGCCGTATCCCTCTCCCTCTGCACCTCCTCCCTGAGAGCCGTCACCTCCCTCTCCCTCCTCCTCAGCGCCATTGACAGTCCTGCCTTCTCCTCCTCTAGCTCTCTCACTCTGCACCTCCCTCTCTCCTCCACCAGGAGCTGCTGACCTCTCTCCGCCTCTACCAGACTCCCTCGCTCCTCTATCGCCTCCCTCAGTTCATCTTCGAGCCTCCTCTTCTCCTCCCTCACCCTCCTGTGCACCTCCTCCTCTCCCTTCCTCTCCTCCTCCATCTCCTGCAGTTTGTATTCCAGCCTCCTCTTCTCCTCCTCCGTCCTCCTCAGCTCATTTCTTTGCTCCTGCGCCTCCTTCCCATTTCTTCCCATCTGCCCTCCCGCCTCCTCCTCTCCTCCCCGGCTCTCCTCAGTGCCTCCCTCTCTTCCTCCCGCTCCTCCTCCATCTCTCTAACTCTCTCCTCCAGCCTTCTCTTCTCCTCCTCCATCTCCACCAGCTTATTGTCCAGCCTCCTCCTCCTCTCCACCTCCGCTCTCCTCAGCTCCTCCCTCTCTCTCACCTCCTCCTCCTCCCTCTCCTCCCTCTCGTCCAGTGTGGCTCTCAGCTGCCGCGCCTCCTCCTCTCGCTCCTTCAGGACGTGGTTAAGCTTTGCCACCTCCCTCGCACTCCGCTCAGCCTTCTCCCTCCACTCCTTCACCTCCTCCTCCAGTCTGTCGCAGTCCTTCTCCCTCTCTCCTGCTCTCCTCCTCGCTCCCTCGCTCTCGGCCCAGGCCTCCAGCAGCTCTCGGGCCTGGGAGGAGACCCTGTTGTCTTTTTCTCCTCCCTCCCTCCTCTCTTTCTCCAGGAGCGCCTGTGTTTCTTGCAGCAGCGTCTCCAGCTGCTCCTCCCTCACCTCCTTCTGCTTCAGTTTGCCGCTCGCCTCCTGACGCTCCCTCTCTCCCTCCTCCGCCTGCTCCTCCGCGAGCCTCAGCTGCTCCTTCAGCTCCTCCACCTCCTCCTCCCTCTCCCTCACGGCGCTCATCTGTCGCTCCAGGCTGCGCTCCCTCCGCTCCACCTCCTCCTTCATCTCCTCACACTCCTCCTTGGCCACGTTCAGCCTCACCCTCAGCAGCTCCACCTCCCCTACCAACTCCGTCAGCCTCTCCACCTCCTCCTCCGCGCTCCTCGCTTCACCCCTCAGTCGCTCAACCTCCTCCTCCATTCTCCTCCTCCTCCTCCTCTCCTCTTCATCTCGCAGTCTCTCCTTCTCTCTTCTCTCCTCCTCGAGTTTGGAGCTCTCTTCTCTCAGTCTGTTCATCTCCTCCTCCACCTCCTCCACCCTCCTCCTCCATCTCTTCACCTCCTCTGCTTCACTCCTCAGTTGCTCCATCTCCTCCTTCTCTCTTTCTAATCTCTCCATCCGGTCGCAGAGTGCCTCGATCTCCTCCTCCCTCTTCACCACCTCCTCTCTCAGTCTGACCTCCGTCCTCTTCGCCTCCTCCTCCAGTCTCTCCGTCTTTCTCCTCTCCTCCTCTAGCTCGAAGGTTTCTCCTCTCAGTCTGTTCATCTCCTCCTCCACCTCTTCAACCCTCCTTCTCCATCTCTCCACCTCCTCTGCTTCACTCCTCAGGCGCTCCATCTTCTCCTCTCTCAGTCTGACCTCCGTCCTCTTCGCCTCCTCCTCCAGTCTCTCCTTCTTGCCCTCCGCACGCTGTATTCTCTCCATCGTGTGGCTCACACGCGCCTCCCTCTCTGTCATCTCCTCCCTCAGCCTCTCCACCTCCCTTTGTCTCTCCCCCTCCTCCTCCATCAGTCCTTCTATGCGCCTCCTCAGCGCCTCCAACTCTCCGTCCTTGGTCCCCAGCTCCTCGCTCAGAGCCTCCCTCTCTCTCTGCCAGGCCTCCCTCTCCTCTTCCTGTTCCCTCATCCTCTTCCTCAAGTCCTCCACCTCCTCGGTCAGCCTCTCCGTCTCCTCCTTCAGCACCTCCATCTCCTCCTCGCTCCTCTCTCTCCTCTCCATCTCTTCACTTCTCTCACGCTCGTTTTCTCTCCTGGCCGTCGCTCTCTCCAGCTCTCCTCTGAGACACTCGATCTCCCCTTCAGAATAAAAGCACAACAAAACTGCTGTTATAAATACAAATACAACTCCCAGTGAAGACGACTCGCCCACCCGCGTTTTACACGACCCTTGAAATTTGTTTTCACAGGGAAACAACGCAGGAATCTGGACACCACAGATATCGTAGCTTCTACAACAGTTATGTAACCGTGGTTATGGCAAAATCAGTCAACATCCCAAACTACTACGACTACTGACACGATCTCATCTCATCTTCAGCCCCTTATCCGGGGTCGGGTCGCGGGGGCAGCAGCTTTAGCCGGGGACCCCAAACTTCCCTTTCCCGGGCCACATTAACCAGCTCTAACTGGGGGATCCTGAGGCGTTCCCAGGCCAGTGTGGAGATCTAATCTCTCCACCTGGTCCTGGGTCTTCCCCGAGGCCTCCTCCCAGCTGGACGTGCCTGGAACACCTCCCTAGGGAGGCGCCCAGGGTTCATCCTTACCAGATGATCCTGAACCACCTCAACTGGCTCCTTTCAACACAAAGGAGCAGCGGCTCTACTCCGAGTTCCTCACGGATGCTGAACTTCTCCCCCTCTCTCTAAGGGAGACTCCAGCCCCCCTCCTGAGGAAACACATTTCAGCCGCGACCTGGTTCTTTGGGTCATGACCCAGCTTTCATGACCACAGGTGAGGGTAGACTGATTGTCATATACGATATTATAACAAAATCCAAAGTGTAAAAACAACAAATTTTGGTGTGTTTTATCATTGTAGGAGTTTTGAAGTAGTCATCTGAAATGGTCAATAAACTATTGCTGTGTTTAAACATAGTGCCACCTTCAGTCTAAATGCAGTATTACAGCCTGTTCTTTCTATTGTAATGATATATGATTCATTCTCTGACACACTGACCCTGTAATGTCTCTTTGGCCTGCTGCACAGTGTAAATGTGTGTCTGCAGCTGACATCTGTCCACCTCCGACTGCGAGAGCTGCTTCTGATGCTGACTGAGCTGCTGGTGGAGAGACACCGACAGAGACCTGCAGAAGAAGAGAGAGAGAGGGGGGGGGGGGGGGGGGGGTGATGTACAAGCTGTTTATGTACATACGTGTTTTATGACTCTCAGGAGCGCCCCATACCTGAGCTCCTGCAGCTCGTCCTCCAGCCGCTCCCTGTGTCTCTGCACACTGTCCTGCTCCTCCTGCAGCCTCCGGCTCTCCCTCTGCTGCTCCTCCTGCTGCCTGTGGCTCCTCCTCACCTCCTCCACCGCCTGCCGCAGCTGCTCCTGAGCCTCCTTCAGCTCCACGCACACCGAGGCGTGCTGGGAGGACAGCTGAGGGAGAGCAGGAGGACATGATAGAGAGAAGTTACAGAACAGCGCTTGCTCACAAATGGTCACAAAAATAAACCGGAGAGTATTAAGCCCCTAACAGCTCCAGGAAATAAAGCTTTAGAGAGGAACAGATGACTACAGGTCGGTTCAGTTCTGCAGATTGACTGACATGGGAGTTGTAAGGAAAAGCTAAAAGGTCTGGGAAACCTGCTTTGATGTGTCACGCCATGTAACTTATCCATCCAACAGGTCGAGATTCAAACAAAATACACACCTCTGTTCACGTAGGAAGCGAGGGGCTAAGGCCGCACTCACACTGTCCTTTCGCACCGTGCCCCGTGCTTTAGGGTCCTTGTCCCCCCCACCAGGCCCGTTTGTACTCACTCTACCTGGGCCTCGGAGAATGCTTCTTGCTGCCTATACGTCATCACGCCGTAACACGTCCACGCATTGATTGACGTCATGGCAATGCGTGGCTTTGTTTCCAGATCTTTCCGTAGACCTCGGAGTTTTTGTGCGTCTTGTCGACTGTTTTTTTTTTTTCATCGACCAAATCTGCAGTAAACACTCCACCTCCGCATCACACCAACGTGAACCTTTCACCGCCATTGTTTGAAATGTCCGCGCATGGTCCCTCGTCGTGCTCGTACACGTGCGCACGCTCGTGCTCGTACATGTGCAAACACGCAATACAAAAGCCAACCTCTCTCAGGCGGGCCATGGAGAGCCCGCTGGCCGCAGTTATGCGCGGAACGGTTGCACTCACACTGGTCAAACACACTAGGCTTTAGCCGAAAAAACGGTCTTGGCCCGGTGCGGAAGGACAGTGTGAGTGCGACCTAAGATACAATTAAAATTTTCCAGGACAACTGAGATTATTTCTTGGATATTTGGTCATTTTAATACATTTCCAGATGTTTCCACGACTGGAAAACAAGTGTCTGGGTTTTTCAGGATGCGTGGGAGCCCTGTGTAAGGCTCTCACACGCCTGTAACCTCCTCCTCCTCTTTACCTCTTCCAGCTGACCTCCATCCTTCCCCTTCTCCTCCACCAGGGAGGCCACTTGTCTCTCCTTCTCCTCTATTACTCTCTCCATCTCTCTCTCTCCTTCCCTCAGCTGACGAACGACGTCGGCGTCCTCCTCTCTCTGCGCTCTGAACAACACAAAACATTACTGTTATTCAACGTTTATAATCTGGATTAAAGTTAAAATCATCCAATGGTCTTTTTCTGCACTTACATAGCAGCCTGAGAAGAGTCCCTGCACATGGGCTCCTTCCTTTGGGATTGACTTTGGTAATCCACTGTAATGGACTTTACTATGAGAGGAGCTGGTACAGGGGCCAGTAGGTAAGTCTTTAAAACACTCTTTTAATAAACTCTGGCTTCACAAACTACGCTGTTGGTGCTTTGTTTTGTGTGCAGGGACTCTTCTCATGCTGCTGCAGAGGTTTGCTGTTATTTTCAGCAGCATTAGTGGTTAAAAAAGACCTTTGAATGCCTTCACCGTGCTGCCCCAAGCTAATCAGTGTTAGCCACGTCCGGCTGTTAGCATCTCTCCGGGGTTTCTCCGTTAGTAGTTGTGACACGAAAAAAACTGTCTCAACTGTCTCTCACTGGCTTATTTGATTAATCTAAGTGCCGAAAAAGACCAACGGATGATTGTAAGGAAGAATTACACTCTAAAGATTCAGGTGTGAACGCTGTGTCGTGGATAAAGACTCACCTGAGCTGGCTGCAGTCCAGCGTGAGGGTTTTGACCTCTCTCTGCAGAAAACTGACCTCTGACCTCACAGTCTGCAGCTGTGATTGGCTGTCTGACAGCTCACATTCCAGCTGCACACACACACACACACACACACACACATACATGCACAGATTAACATGATAAACGACATGCGTCCTGCCCTGGAGCCTTTGAGCCAGGCAGCCTCCCTGACAAGACAGAGAGGTGAAGCGAGCAGCTCTACCTGCAGCAGCCGTTTGTTCAGCTCTCTCTTGTCCGACGCCAGAGACGAGTTCAGGGCGGCCATCTTGTCCAGAGCGTCCCGTCCCTCCTCCACCTCCCGCTTCAACACACACTCGGAGGACGAGAGAGACAACGCGCTCTCCCTGGACTGAAGGGGGGAGACACAGAGGGGGAGACAGAGAATTACTACAGGGGGATTATTACAAAAGAAGATCTACACGCTTGTTTTAACTCTGAATGGGACCTTCTGTAGGGCGTCTCTGGCGTCCGCAGCCTCTTCTTCTGCCCTCTGTCTGTCCAGCTGCTGCCTCTCCAGTGCCCCCTACAGGACCACAGGAGGTTACGTGTGAAAGGATGAATCTTTAGAACGATAGAAAACTAAACTAGAGCAGCCGGTTTATCACCTTCAGAGTGTGGATCTCCATCCGGTGCAAAGTTTCCCTCTCAGTCAGCTGGACGTTCTCCAACAGCTCAGTCTCCACCCTGAAAACAAAAAGCATTTCATCTGACGGATTAAACGGGGACACAGCTCCGACATGTGTTCATTACAACACCGGGAGCTGTTTTTACAGTTGCACTTATTCTGGAAATCAGAAGCGAGAGGAATTAAAAAAATACAGCAAGGTTTGTGCAACAGTCAAAAACATAAACACAAAGTGAGCAACAAATACAATAATGAGAAATATACATCAAAAAAAATATAACAAATACTATAACAATGAATATAAACACATGAATGTGAACTAAAGCACTTTGGTATTTTGATGTTGGAAAAAATAAATAAAACCCATGAAATTCTGTCCGTATGACACTACAGGCTGAAATATATTGGTAATTCTGGCTTGGACAGGCGTTGCGTGTATCGTTGGCTTGTGAACAAATGCACGTGTACCCCCTGATCACGTAACCATGGCAACGTTTACAACAGTAGTCGAAGAAAGTACTGTTTCCCAACTAGAGGGGGAGCCTGAAAGCAAATCCTGACATCAGCTTTTACCACTGAAGCCGTTTGGAAACAAGGAAAAGTCATATTTATGTATAACAGATTACCGTCTGAGTGTTTCTGTCTCCAGCTGTGTGTTTCTCTCCTCCTGTCTGTCTCTCTCCCTCCTCAGCCGGTCGCTCTCTCTCTTCACCTCCTCCTCCCTCGCCTGCACCTCCTCCACCTGCAGACGCAGCGAGCACGACGCCTCACGTTCCCTGTAACACACGCGTCACTTTATTAATTTCCCTAAACGAAAAAACTCTGTGGGAAGGCTTCAGAGTGTGTTAGTGTGTGTGTGTGTGTGTGTGTGTGTGTGTGTGTGTGTGTGTACCTGCTCAGCATGTCCAGCGTGTGTGTGAGCTCCAGCTGTGTGTGTTGCGTTTGTGCGTGCAGCTGCTGGTTGTCTTCCTCCAGCTGTTTCAGTCGGAGCTGCGCTGCGGTTTTCTCCTCATCGAGGCGTCGCAGAGAGAGCTCGGCCCCCTGCAGTTCCTCATGTCTCCACTGCAGGGCGCTCTCGGTGTGAGACAGGACAGACAGCAGAGAGGACAGATCCAGACTGAGGACGCTGTCGGGGGACACGCACAGAGACCTGCTGCTGCCGCTGCTGCTGCTGCTCAGGACTCTGGACTGGAGACACAACACACACACACTGACCTCACAAGTATCTGGGTACAACCATAGACACTAAACGTACTTAAGTGTGTGTAGGACGGGTCACCCGCGTAAACTTTCCCAATTTCGTGTTGACCGATCGCCGATGAAGCTGTTCTACCGTGCTATTGTTGAGTCCGTCCTTTTGTACGGTGGCAGCCGGTCTTTAAAGAGCAGGAACTCACTGAGCCCAATGGGCCGGCAGGACTATCGGTGAGACGCGGCCGAGCCCAGAAGCCCTGTACGTGCGACAGCTGCAGCGGCTCACTGGCTCCATCTTAGAGGACCGGTCTCACCTCCTGTTCAGTGACTTCCTGCTCCTCCCATCTGAACGCATTTCCACCGTACCCAGGACCCAAACTAAAAGGCACAGGTCTAGTTTTGTCCCTGCAGCCTCCAGACATCGGAATAAGAGCTAGCTGACGCTGGCTGTGATGATGATGATGACGATGATGATGATATGATGCTGAGTGCCACTCGTGCTGTGTACTTTGAGGGTGCTCTTTATGAGGCAGCATGGAATGATGATGGGGGTGATGATGAATTGTGAAGCTATTTTACTGTTTGTATGAATCCCCAAAGCAGTTTCAGTCAAAAGCAACTGGACTTGGTTCTTTGTCAGGAAGACGTTTCACCTCTCATCCAAGAGGCTTCATCAGTTCATGTACACATCTGACCAGGACCAGGACCAGGACCAGGACCAGGACCAGGACCAGGACCAGGACCAGGACCAGGCTGGGACTGGTCCAACTACCTGGTGTGGAGATCCAGGTATTTAACCTCTCAATGTCAGTGGAACCCTTTAAGCTCCAAGTGCCAACGACCGTCGTTAGAGTGGCAGTCGTTGTTGGAAGTAGGTCTGGACTTCAAGTGACATCATCGGCCTTGTGAAAGGTTAAATACCTGGATTTCCACACCAGTTAGTTGGACCAGTCCCAGCCTGGTCCAGTCTCAGCCTGGTCAGATGCGTATATCTGCGAGCCAAATTTACCTGCGGGTCCAAATAAAGAAATCTAATCTGATCTCTGTGACTCCGTGACCTTTGCCCTCTGTCGCTCTGATAGACTCACCAGTTTGACCACGGCCTGACTGACCGACTGAAGGCTCCTCTCTGTCTCTCGGTGTCTCTCCACCTCCCTCTCTCTCTCCTCACGCCGGCTTTCCTCAGCCTGCAGAGAGCGAGACAGCTCCGCTATCCTGAGAGACAGACGGACGGACAGAGGACAGAGGACAGGTGGGTCAACTTACATCAGCGTGGTCAACTTACACAGTCACCCATGAATATGAAGTGGTTAAAAAACAGAGAGATGCAAACACACGACTACCAGTTAGCATGCTAGTTAGCTCGGTGGCTAACTGAGACGCATGAAGAAGAAGAGTGATTTACCGTTGTGTCAGCTGAGAAACCTGCGTCTCATGGAGACGCTTAAGCTCTGAAATCTCTCGCTCTCTCTCCTCCTCCTGCTCCAGCTCTCCCAAGGAGAAGGTCCCCAGAGTGGAGGAGGAGACGAGAGCAGGAAGAGGTGGTGAGGAGTCCGGAGGAAGGAGGACCAGGGTGGAGGACAGAGGAGGAGGGAGGGAAGAGGGGAGATGAGGGGCAGGCAGAGAGGAGAAGGGAGGAGCGCTGAGTCTCAGGGAGGAGGAGACGGAGTCACAGCTGGAGAGGAGCGACGAGGAGAGACGGGAAAACTCTGCCCTCAGCTGCCACAGGTCCCTACAGACAGAGACAGGTGGGGCAACTCACATCAGGTTGGGCAACTTACATCAGGCTGGTCAACTTAAAACAGGTCGGTCAACTCACACCAGGTTGGTTAACTTCTATCAGGTTGGTCAACTTACGTCAGGTTGGTAAACTTACATCAGGTTGGTCAACTTACATCAGGTTGGTCAACTTACGTCAGGCTGGTTAACTTCTATCAGGTTGGTCAACTAGCGTCAGGTTGGTCAACTAGCGTCAGGTTGGTCAACTAGCGTCAGGCTGGTCAACTAGCGTCAGGTTGGTCAACTAGCGTCAGGCTGGTAAACTTACATCAGGTTGGTCAACTTACATCAGGTTGGTCAATGTATAGTTACGTTGGTCAACTTGGACACACAACACTGTTCCTCCTCCGACAAGTCGTCAACTTCATATTGGTCAAGGGCAACTTTCAACGCATCCAACTTGTTGATCAACATTTAACACCCCCCCACGCACACACACACACACACACACACACACACGTACCTGTCGGCAGCAGTTTTAACGGTGTGACAGTGGCGCCTCAGAGCAACCACAGACCTCCAGACTGACAGCAACCGAGCCTGCTGCTGACCCACATGACCTGACTGACACTGGGGACAGACACACACACACACACATGAACGCACACACACACACACACAGTGTCAGACTAAAGGTGGATCAGTCAGAAAATCCACCTTAATAATCAAACAACGATCTCAGAAGAGTAATACCAAACGGCTGACCTCCCTCTCTCTCTGCCAATCATCCTCTCTCTGCCCCCCCTCCTCCACCGCTCTGGTCCAATCAGACGTCAGCTTCTGGAGGTCCTCCCTCTGGGCCTGGATGACCTGCTCTGATTGGCTGAGCTGCTCCCGGAGAAGAGCGTTTGTGTCGGCCAGACCGACTGACCTGAAAAGACACACACACACGCTCACATAGGTGAGACTGACACACACACACACACGCACACACACACACACAGGGCTGGTACACACCTCTGTTGTTCCTCCTCCAGCCTGATGAGGGCGCTCTCCAGAGAGTCACTGTGTTCATCTCTGATCCTCCGCTACAAAACAAACACACACAACACAGTACAACATCTGGAGTACTGCGCGAACACCACAAAGTGCAGTTCTCTGAGTGTCCACTAGGGGCAGGTTTCATAACAGAGCAGTTTCTCATTGAGCCCCATGTAAAACAGGTCGTTTACACAGCATCATTAAACCTGTTTAAGGACAAAAGAACATTCTAGTCTGTGTGTTTAGATCAGATCTCCATGACAACACTGAGGGGGAAGGGGCTAGTTTTTAATTTATTGGAGGTTAAAGTTTATGAATAATTAGGGGCGTGGCCTATTGAGTGACAGCTAGCATCTGGCCCTCACTTCTCCTCGGAGGTAAACGTCAGCCAGATGGACGTACGCCCCTCCCCCCAACGTCACATACATGCCCTTTTTTGGTCAGAGGAAATGAGGAGGAGTCAAACTCTGACAAGATGGAGACTCCTGTAGGCGAGGACGATTGGACCAAGTTGAGAGAACGGACCTGATAGAGACGCTACGTCTTTTTAGGTAGGAACTCTTTGATTTTTTATATATAACGCCGATCCTCGCTCTGCAGTGACGTAACACATCTGTGTGCCTGACTAACGTTGGCCGTTGCTGGAGGTTTCCAGGCCGTTCACGTAAAAAAAGGTGGAATCAGGACGGATTACGTCGGGTTTGGATTTAATGCCAGTCAAAGTCGGACATTTGTTTTCACCAGTGGCCTCACGTGTCGCACTCTTCTATGTCTGACCTCAGTGTTGAGCAGCTGTGTGTGTTCGTCCTGCAGCTGAAGCTCCAGGTGTTGACATCGACCTCTGTACTCCAAAACCTGCAGACACAATGAGTACTGTCAGTACCCCACGCACGCACGCACGCACGCACGAACGCACGCGCACACACACACACACCTTGTTCTGCAGTCGATGGATCAGCAGAGCCTGTCTGGCCTCCCTCTCTCTTCCGTCCCTCACCCTCCTCTTCCACTCCCTCTGCTCACCCTCCACTCGCAGGGAGAGGCCGAGCGCTGGAGACACTGTCTGACATAACTGGAGACAGAGAGAGAGAGAGGAGGGGAGGAGAGAAGGGAGGGACAGAGAGAGAGAGAATGGGGAGGAAAGAGAGGGAGAGAGAGAGAGCAAATGGGGGGGGGCAGAGAGAGAGAGTAGGGGGGAGGAGGGGAAAGAAGGGAGGGTAAGAGGGAGAGAGAGAGAGGGGAAGAGGGAGAGGGAGAGAGAGAGAGAGAGAAAGAAGGGGGAAGAGAGAGTGCGAGAAGGGAGGAGGAGGGGAGAGAAGGGGGGACAGAGAGAGAGAGAGAGAGAATGGGGAAGAGAGAGAGGGAGAGGAGAGAGAGAGAGAAGGGGGGACAAGAGAGGAAGAGAGAGGGAGAGTGAGAAGAGAAGGGGGAGTGGTGTGAGACAGAGAGAGAGAGAGAGAGAGAGAGAGAGAGAGAGAGAGAGAGAGAGAGAGAGAGAGGGAGAGAGAGAGATGTTAAGTAAAAGCTTAACGCATGCCTTTATAAGTCCCGTGCAGGACTTCACTCTGTTTTATTGTTAAAACACATGCAGGGCTCAAATATGCACACATGCACAAACAGGTCCTATCTACAGTCGTGCATAAATGGAGAGCAATTGCGGGGTCCGGTGCCTTGCTCAGGGGCGCCTCAGCAGTGCCCAGGGGGTCAAATGGCACCTCTCCAAAACCGATGACCCTTCGGTTCCCAAGTTGAGTCCTTACAGGCTGACGCACTGCCGCCCTGATGGTTAGATGCCCACCTCCTCTCCTCCCCCTCCTCTCCTCACCCGGTCGTTCAGAGCTCTGCTCCTCGACTCCAGCTCCTCTCTCTCTGCTCGACTCTCCGCCAGCTCCTCCTGCAGACGGCACACCTCGCGCTTAAGCTCCGCCTTCTCCTGCTGCGACCCAATCAGAAGCTCCGACTGCATGCTGATGGGTCAACGTCGTCTTCAATGAACCTGGACAGAGACACAGAAAAAGGGATAATCAGGGACTACTTTACGTCCTGTGGTAGAAGAAGTAATCTAAACAGTACTTCAGTGAAAGTACTTAAAATATTTCCTATTATATCGGATGTTTCTGGATGAACGGGATGAAAAACTGTCATCTGAAAAGTAAAAAGTACAAGAGTTACCTCTGATGTGGTGGAGGAGACGTAGAAAGTACATTAACATTCAAATATTCAAATACCTCCAATGTGGACTTCAGTACAATACTTGAGTAAATGAGTCATATTCCTCCACTGGTGTTATATTGTGGTAGTAGTATTACGTATAAGTAGAATTAGCAGTAACAGTAGAAGTAATATTAGAAATATCAATAGTACTAGTAGCATTAGCAGTAGCAGCATTTACAGCAGCAATAGTAGTGGCAGTAGTGCAGTAACAGTAGCAGTATTTACAGTAGTAGTAGTAGCATTTACAAATATAGTAGCATTAGCAATAACAGTAGTACAATTTACAGTAGTAGTAGTATTTACAATTATTGTGGTAGTAGTATTAGCAGTAGTAGTAGTAATGCAGTAACAGTAGTAGTAGTATTAGTAGCAGCAGAAGCAGTAGTAGTATTAGCAGTATTAACAGTGGAAGTATTAAAAGTAACATTTGCAGTAGTATCAGTAGTAGTAGTATTAGTAGTATTATAAGTAACAGTAGTAGTAGTATAAGTCGTAGTATAAGCAGTAGTAGTAGTATCAGTAAGAGTAGTAGTAGCAGTAGTATTTGCAGTAGTATAATAGTCCAGGTTTTAGTCAGTGTAGTAGTGTTAGTCGTAGTATAAGCAGTAGCAGTAATAGTAGTATTAGTATTATCAGTAACAGTAGTAGTAGTATAAGTCGTAGTATAAGCAGTAGTAGTAGTAGTATAAGCAGTAGTAGTAGTATCAGTAAGAGTAGTAGTAGCAGTAGTATTTGCAGTAGTATAATAGTCCAGGTTTTAGTCAGTGTAGTAGTGCTAGTCGTAGTAGCAGCAGTAGTAGTAGTAGTATAAGCAGTAGTATAAGAGTCCAGGTTTTAGTCAGTGTAGTAGTGTTAGTCGTAGTAGCAGCAGTAGTAGTAGTAGTATAAGCAGTAGTATAATAGTCCAGGTTTTAGTCAGTGTAGTAGTGTTAGTCGTAGTAGCAGCAGTAGTAGTAGTAGTATAAGCAGTAGTATAATAGTCCAGGTTGTAGTCAGTGTAGTAGTGTTAGTCGTAGTATAAGCAGTAGCAGTAATAGTAGTATTAGTATTATCAGTAACAGTAGTAGTAGTAGTGGTAGGAGTATTTGCAGTAGTATTAGGATTATCAGTAGTATTTGACCTGCAGTAGCAGCAGTATTAGTATTATGTTTATAATAACCCAGGTTGTAGTCAGTGTATAATCAGTAGTAGTAGTATTTGCAGTAGCCGCAGTATTAGTATTATTAGTAGTAG
This sequence comes from Echiichthys vipera, assembly GCF_963691815.1. Taxonomy (NCBI): domain Eukaryota; kingdom Metazoa; phylum Chordata; class Actinopteri; order Perciformes; family Trachinidae; genus Echiichthys; species Echiichthys vipera. The sequence goes on along the minus strand of NC_139835.1, from coordinate 29,764,151 downwards.
TGTTAGTATAATAATAGTCCAGGCTGTAGTCAGTGTGTGTAATCAGCTTGTGTTGAGTGTTAATCTGTTAAACTGAAGACACATCAGAATCTAAACCCGTTAAAACACCAATGAAACAACAACAGAACCGGACAGAACCGGAAATAACGGCTGAAGTACCGACAGTCATCCTACCGCACAGAGACTTAACCATTATCTAATAAAACAGTTTTAACTGCAGCTAACTCCAGACTGCAGCTAGCCTGTTAGCATGCTAACAGACAGTAAACAGTGAATAAAGTTGGTTTAAAGTCCGTTACGTCACCTGCTGGAGCTGAAGCTGCCGCGCGAGCTTCATCCGGTAACCGACAAAAACATTTAAACACTTTTAAAAACTACAAATCCGCGTCATTCATTCACCTGACGGCTAACACAACCTGCTGTTGTTGTTGTTAGCATCTGGGGTTAGCATATTCAAACAGGGACTCGGGACCTTTCAACCCGGGGACGTTTCCGGTGACGTCACCGGAAACACAAACGGCGAAACCTGCCGACGACATTTTTAGGATTTAAAAAATAATAAAAACAATATAAATATTAAAAAAATACTTTAAAAACTAACTTTAAAAGTATTTTTATTGACCTCTATACTCAGAAAATTAATTGCGGAAGCAGAAATTTGAAAATAAAAATAAAATATAGATTTGAAAAATTATATAAATACAAAATAATATTTATATAAAAATTAATTAAATACAAAAACTAAAATAATAAGAGTGACCTTTCAACCCGGGGACGTTTCCTGTGACGTCACCGGAAATACAAACGGCGAAACCTGCCGACGACGTGTTTTAGGATTTAAAAAATAATAAAAACAATATACATATTTACAAAAAGACTTTAAAAACTAACTTTATTGACATCAACTGTATATAATAAAGTAATAAAATTAATTGTGAAAGCAGAAATTTGAAAATAAAAATAAAATATAGATTTGAAAATGTATATAAATATAAAATAATATTTATATAAAAATAATCGAATTACAAAATTAATGATTTGATTTATAGATAATTAATAATAATTCAAAACATATATTAAATATTAAAATTATACAAAAAAAATGTTGATTTTAAATGTATATTTTAAAATAAAAACTAACTTTAAAAATATTTTTATTGACCTCCACTGTATATAATAAAAATAATTTAAAAAGCATGCATTAAACATAGAAATATACAAAAAGAGAGTTTGACTCTAACTGTAGATAAGAAGATAAATTAAAAATAATTAAAATAAATTACATTAAATACAAAACTAAAATAATAGTTCGACCTTTCATCCCGATGGAGTTACTTCAACAAAAACCCTTATTTTGGGATGGATGGATGGATAGATAGATGGATAGATGGATGGATGGATGGATGGATGGATGGATGGATGGATGGATGGATGGATGGATGGATGGATGGATGGATGGATGGATGGATAGATGGATAGATGGATAGATGGATAGATGGATAGATGGATAGATGGATAGATGGATAGATGGATAGATGGATAGATGGATAGATGGATAGATGGATAGATAGATAGATAGATAGATAGATAGATAGATAGATAGATAGATAGATAGATAGATAGATAGATAGATAGATAGATAGATAGATAGATAGATAGATAGATAGATAGATAGATGGATGGATGGATGGATGGATGGATGGATGGATGGATGGATGGATGGATGGATGGATGGATGGATGGATGGATGGATGGATGGATGGATGGATGGATGGATAGATAGATAGATAGATAGATAGATAGATAGATAGATAGATAGATAGATAGATAGATAGATAGATAGATAGATAGATGGACGGACGGACGGACAGATAGATAGATGGATAGATGGATGGATAGATATATCGATTGCCATGGAAACAAAGATAAACTGTAGCAGGAAATCACAATAATGAGACTTTATTACCACATGAAGATTTAAACAGTCGTATAAAACTGGAAAATTCTGAATTTTTAATTATTCTCTCGATAAAGAATTGTTTATCTAGAACAACGATATATTATTAATACTCCAAAACACATATTTTGTACTGCAGTTATTTAGGACGTATAAGCAAACACAACACAAATATAATAAATTACTGTTTGGATATACAATAATAATAATATACATTATTGTCTCTAGTGGCGTAACTACAGTGTATATACTATATAACAAAACAGACACACTAGATAGACAAATATGTTTTTCATAATTACAAGTGCACAGCACAAATCTCAAAATACAGTAATAGTTAATAATCAACTTTAAGCAGAAACAGTCAAACTGTGCAGGAGAGGAAATGTAAATTAAATATTTCTTTCTTTCCCTTTGGTTTTACAGAAACATGCATCACATTCTGCTTTAATATGTTCAGAAACATCTAAAGGTGTTTAATTCATATTTTTCTACTGACGTCCTGATTCTCTTAATAGCTTATCAGTTATTTACATTTATAAAAGTGATTAGATTTCTTCTGGTTTACAGTGTAAAATCATAAAAATCAGTATCTTTCACTTTCCAAAGCAACTTTCAAAATAAGATGTACCCTTATTTTGAAAATACACCGTGCTGTGGACGTTGTCACGCTTTTAAAATCCCCAAATTTCAGACGGAAATCATTTTAACAGAACCGCAGCGATCGGCACGTTTGAAAAGTAGCTTTGCGTGATGTTCAGAAGTAGAGCTGAATATTGGACGGAGAGCCGGAGAGTCCAAAATTAAAGAAGCTATCGTAGCTTATTAGCTGTGTGTCACCATCGAGCTTAAACTGCCCGTCAGACAGACAGTGACTATACGAACACGTCTTTTGAATAAGCTGAAGTTAGTGTTCAGTTAGCATCTTAGCTAACTCTTACTCTTACCTCCCAGTGGAGGTGGCCGCCAGGGGCTTTGTGGGAGACTCAACAACTCGCCTACTGAGAGGTCTAGGGCTGGGGGGTAAGGAGCTACACAAAACCACCAAAGAGCCGGCTGAGGAGGCAGGGACGGCGAGCTTCTGGCTTTGGCTGAGGAGGCGGGACAAGGTGTGGGGAGTGAGCAACTCCTGAGGAAAGCTAGCTACGGGGGGTGACTCGGAGACGTCCCTGTTCACTGCACCAGGAGATGTTCTGGGTCAAGGGGCGAAACATCGGGGAATGGTGGTCCCCAGCTGATGATCCCGCAGCTAGCGTAAAGGGCAGCGGTGGAGGTGCGGCAGGCCTAGAGCCTAGCAGGTGAAAATACCTACCTGTTTAAACAATTAACAAACTGTGGGGAATACACACAAATATCTGTGCATAACTTTTCTTTGTCATATGCACTAAAAGAGAGCTGAGCTGGAAGACAAAGCTCTGGATCTACTGGTCAATCTTGGTTCCTACCCTCACCTGTGGTCATGAAAGCTGGGTCAGGACCCAAAGAACCAGGTCGTGGGTACAAGCAGCCGAGATGTGTTTCCTCAGGAGGGGGGCTGGAGTCTCCCTTAGAGAGAGGGGGAGAAGTTCAGCATCCGTGAGGAACTCGGAGTAGAGCCGCTGCTCCTTTGTGTTGAAAGGAGCCAGTTGAGGTGGTTCAGGATCATCTGGTAAGGATGAACCCTGGGCGCCTCCCTAGGGAGGTGTTCCAGGCACGTCCAGCTGGGAGGAGGCCTCAGGGAAGACCCAGGACCAGGTGGAGAGATTAGATCTCCACACTGGCCTGGGAACGCCTCAGGATCCCCCAGTTAGAGCTGGTTAATGTGGCCCGGGAAAGGGAAGTTTGGGGTCCCCTGCTAAAACTGATGCCCCCACGACCCGACCCCGGATAAGAGGCTGAAGATGACAGATGACATCCCGTGGCATCACATGACTGACACGGAAGTTGTAATTCCACGTTCGGCCACTATGGCACATCCTGAAGTATGGGCCGTTGTCCCCAGAGGTGAAATCGCAGTCAGACCGAAAGCTGATGGTTCTGAAATCGCACAATATCCTGTAAAGTAAGACTCTGACCCGAGGCTGTATTTTGTAGTTATCAGCAATCAAATACGTTTTTCTACTTTAGGCACAGAATCTGGAAGTTATAGGCTAACACTAGCATATAACTGGCTAACTAGCATTCTACTGTAGGTCACGACTTCACGTACGACAAGCTACATCAAAAAGGCACGCGATATGACCTCTGCTGTGCCACGTTACGGCCCGATCCGACACGTTTAAAGCTTTTATGTGACTTCTGTTTGTATATTTAAGGTTATTCTGTCCAGCAGAGTCAGTCAGGAGGACGCCTGGACACAGTAAAGGGATATTTCTCATGACTTCATTCAGACTTCATACAGACGCTGTAACTGAAGGCTTTGTGTATCGAGGTTTTTCATTCTTTTGAGTGTTTGTATTGGAGCCGTGTGTCACTTTAGAGGTTTTATTGTCTCCTCAGTGACCTTTTGCTGATGGGGTGGGTCATTCTGCATCGTTGCACTGCGGGGCTGAAAGTGAGACCCGCTGTGTGATAATGCGATAATGTTAGAGACCTCACGGCCCTGGAAGAGTCCCATCTTCCCAAATGATTCTTCTATTGTCCTCATCAGCAGATCGTGACTTTTGTAAAGTCTGTGTGAGAAAGGTCCGGGCTGCTATTGTTCGTGTTTGAGGGTGTAGAGGCATCAACATGACGTAGTTTGAGCAAAATCACGAGAGAGAGTCGAAGGAGAGGCGAAAATACTGCCTGAAGTTCAGTGTCGAACCTCTCCCTCCTCCTTTTGTTCATAATAACTCAGTGAAATGTGAACACGCGGACATGAAATCCATGTTGATATCATTCGGTGTGACTTACACTTCCCCAGGATATCATTATGTCTCAGGTCCGTCCAGAATAAACCTCCATAAATCTCTTGTTTTTAAGTTCTCTTTAGTATCAAAGTAATGCAGTGACTGTTCAAGAAAAGTGCTACATGTATAAATCAAGTTTATCATTATTAGTTTCCATGAAGAGGACGCAACTCTTGAGCTTCTTCCACAGGCTGAAGGTGTGAAGCATCTCAGGATTTAACTCTTTCAATCAGTGCCATTACATGCAGTTAAGGGCGCACTCACACTGCCCTTCCGCACCGCGCCCCGTGCTTTAGGGTCCTTGTCCCCCCTCCAGGCCCGTTTGTACTCACACTACCTGGGCCTCGGAGAATGCTTCTTGCTGCCTTTACATCATCACGCCGTAACACGTCACACGCATTGATGACGTCATGGCGATGCATGGCTTTGTTTCCAGATCTTTCCGTAGACCTCTGAGTTTTTGTGCGTCTTGTCGACTGTTTTTGAATCTTTTCATCGACCAAATCTGCAGTAAACACTCCACCTCCGCATCACACCAACGTGAACCTTTCACCGCCATTGTTTGAAATGTCCGTGCATGGTCCCTCCTTCTTTTTTCTATGTCCCAACAGGCGCACAGGAAATGACGTCAGAACCGCCGTAGGCCTCGTGCTCATACACGTGTGCACACTCATGCTCGTACATGTGCAAACGAGGTGCTTTACAAAAGCCCACCTCTCCCAAACGTGCCATGGACGGCAAGCGTACCGAGCCTAAGCGTGGTACAGTTGCACTCACACTGGTCAAACGAACTAGACTTTAGCCTTTAAACGTGCTTGGGCACGGTAAGGATGGACAGTGTGAGTGCGCCCTAAGGCAATACTCTGGTTTCTCAAACGTCATGTAAACACCGTACCATGGGTAATATCGGAGTTCTCATACCCCGGTTAACAGACCTAGATAACTCCTTTGGTAATCGGAGTATTCATGCATGTAAAAAGCGTCCCCGGAGTATTATTGGGTTACACGTCTGCACATGCTCCGTGGGTTAGAACAGCTCCTCCCCACTCTGCAGCAGTGGCTTTCGACCCGGAAATAGAATAAATCAGGAAACAACGGCGCCAAAAAAAACATGTAAAACCCCCCCAACGTGAGCGTTACCTTTAATATGAGGGAGGACTTCGCCATGGCAAGTAACATCACTACCAATAAGACCCGTTTCTGTCGTAATTCTGTCCAAAAGTCGGGCGTTTCCCCCGGCAAGTTGTTGTGATTTTGACAAAGGAAGCAAAAAGCGTATTCTGACCAGGCGGAGCGCCACCTACTGTACCGGAGGTCACGTAGCTCCCGTCATTTCCCCCATTCTCGCCCGCTCATGGATACGGGTGAACCTCAATAATCTGAATATTCCTTTAACTAGGTAAAGACCATTTCGGGGTTACTGGTGTGCATGTAAACGCACTGACTCGTGTGGTGTCAGGGGATTATAGGTGGTTTGTGGGTTAGAGGACCTCGCTGAGGCTGGAAGTGATGACGGCCGAGAACTTTCTGAAGTTTCTGGAAGAGGCTGAAGTCTGGGCGCAGTCGAGCGTGAGGAGCTGCAGGGTGGAGGTCAGTAGGTCCTGAGTTTGAAGACCTTGCTCAGCCTGGAGGTGGCGCTGGAGTAGACGAGGAAGGAGCCTTCACTGGTGCTGAAGTGTTCCCAGTCTCTGCAGCCGAGCGTGGGCAGACTGTGGACCGGAACAAAGCCCTCGTAGCCCTGCCACCTGAAAACACACAACATACAGAGATGTGACCAGACAATATCAAAGTCTGCACCAACAGACAACAACAGACAACAACATACAACAAACCAACAAATACCAACAAAAAAACAACAGACAACAACAAACCAACTACAAACCAACAGACAACAATACAAACCAACAACACACCAACAGAAAACAACACAAACCAACAGACAACAACACAAACCAACAGTCTACAACACAAACAAACAGACAACAACACAACCAACAGACAACAACAGACAACCAACAGACAACAACACAAACCAACAACAAACCAACAGACAATAACACAAACCAACAGACAACAACACAAACCAACAGACAACAACATACAACAACAAACCAACCGACAACAATACAAACCAACAGACAACAACACAAACCAACAGACAACAACACAAACCAACAGACAACAACATACAACAAACCAACAAATACCAACAAAAAACAACAGACAACAACAAACCAACAACAAACCAACAGACAACAATACAAACCAACAACACACCAACAGAAAACAACAAAAAACAACTGACAACAACACAAAGCAACAGACAACAACACAAAGCAACAGACAACAACACAAAGCAACAGACAACAACACAAACCAACAGGCAAAAACACAAACCAACAGACAACAACACAAAGCAACAGACAACAACACAAAGCAACAGACAACAACACAAACCAACAGACAGCAACAAACAACAAACAACAAGACAACAACACAATCCAACAGACAAAAACACAAACCAACCGACAACAACACAAACCAACAGAAAACAACACAAACCAACAGACAAACACAGACAACAACGCAAACCAACAGACAACAACACAAACCAACAGACACCAACACAAACCAACAAACCAACAACAACAACACAAACCAACAGACAGGAAGTCAGACCTGTAGACGACACTGTTCAGAGAGTAGGAGCTGCCGTCATGAGAGTTTGCCACAACCAAGAATTTCTCCTCTCCGATGGTGAAGAACTCCCAGTCCACAGCACTGAAGACAACAGCAACAACAACAACAACAACAACAACATATCACCACAGTCTCTTTTAAAGGGCAGTTCCACTGTTTTGTGCCGTTTGCTCCCTGTTCTCGACCCTCTCTTGAAATGTATCACTTCCTGTAAAGCCCTGTTGTTCTCAGAGACTCCACCTGGAGACTCACCTGTGCGTGAGGATGTCCTGGAAGCGTATGAAGGTCTGTGCAAACGTGTTGAGCTCATACACGGTGGAGTTAATGCTGTAGAGACTCGGCCCGTGACCCGTAACCTTCTGACTGTTGGCGACGGCGAGAAAGTATCTGCCGTCGATCTGAAACGTCTCCCAGTCGGTCGCTCCCACCGTCTGCAGGAAGAGGAACAAACGAAGATGGTGAAGGCAATAAATGCAAATGCCACGATGTAACAGGTCACATGACCCGGGTGTTTTACATTAAAATATAAATAAATAAGATGGAGTCCAAAAGATCGGGTTAAGACAGAATAAAGATCAAGTCGGGACTGATGTCAAGAAGGTGACTCGGCTGGGAACCAGAGGGTCGCCAGGTCGAGAACCTGTGTGAACATGAATGGAGCGTGGACTGGTGGCTGGAGAGGTGCCAGTTCATCTCCTGGGCACTGCCGAGCTGTTGAGCAAGGCTCCGAACCCCCAAACTGCTCGGGGCGCTGAGCCATTGGCAGCCCCCTCGCTCTGACATCTCTCCATTAATTGCATGTATAAAGGTCCTGTTTCCTAGAGGAGAATGATTCATGTTTGACTGACTTCATACTGGCTTTTCTGGAGGACTTTGGGTTCATGATCCCAGTATTTCTAAAATCCTGGTTACTCTGCAGTTCCCTTCTTTTCTCCTTCCACTTTTGGACACTTCCTGGGAGAAATTTGATTTAAATATACATCTGTCTCTGTTCGTCTCTATGTGCCCTGTGATAGACTGGCGTCCTGTCCAGGGTGGACCCCGCCTCACGCCTAATGTCAGATGGGATCGGCTCCAGCCCCCCACGACCCCGACAGGGACAAGAGGCTGAAGATGGGTGGATGGATGATTAGTCGCCATAAGAATCGAAATACATTGTTTCTAGCGGGAGAAAGATGTAACTGCAGGCGAGCCTCCATCTTGTCACTGTTTCTGCGTTTAAATAGTAGTTGTACTCGTCCTCCTTCACTTCCCCGCCGCCATCTTAAAGGTCGTTCCAATAGTCTGAAAAACTGAAGGTAACTTGGTGAGATCGACCCTCGGAACGCTGAGTGATCAGTGAACAACGATGGTCACTCCAGAGGTGGATATCACCCACAATGCACTGCAGTTATTCATTGGGTGGAGGAGAATCCCTCCACGGGTCAGTGGCAGGAACAGACGTAAAATTCTGCGATTAATCACCACTAAAGAAGAACAATCTGCATAAATAAAGCAACTGCTGTTCCAATTACCTTCTGTCCTTACTACAAGCCTGACTCACAAGTTGGACGTTCCAGATTTCAGATTACAAGTGAACGCAGCATAACCTTGGTCCAGGGGCTGTCAGCAGCGTCACCAATATGGCGGCGTTTTTCCATTTAGAGCAGGAACGTCACCACAGACACACAGATGTGAAAACTCAGCAAAGAGGCAACAAGTGCGTTCATTAGTGGCTCACATGATCAATCATTGTTTTAACTCAGGAACTGAAAGAGGTAACTTGGTGAGATCGACCCTCGGAGGGATGACGGTCACTCCAGGGGTGTATATCACCCACAATGCACTGCAGTTATTCATTTGGTGCAGGAGAATCCATCCACGGGTCGGTGGCAGGAACGGACGTAACTGGAGTACTTTTTTAAATATCTCTAGATTCTCTGGGACTTTTGGGTTCTGGGTGCAATGCCTCCTGCAGCCTCTAGAGGACACCAGCAGTGTGTTATTCCTGGCACCAGCCTGTGAACTGAGATCTATTTGTAGATCTATTACACGGAGCGTAAACACAGAGTTTAATGTGTTCTGGCTGTGACTGCTTCTCTCAGAAGTTGAATTAAAGGTTCAGGTGGTTTCATGAAGCTTTAACATGTTTTTGTGTGGTTTTAAAATCCAATAAAGTGAGATGATCCGCCCTGATGGACGAGCCCGAACAGTCTGCTGCTGGAAACCCCCTCACACACACACACACACACACACAGACGCACAATTAATTACACTCCTCTGGTTTCCTGTGTTTTAATTGGAGGGTTTCGTTTCCTTTTTAATCAGAGCGTCATGAACTAACTGAGCAAAAAGACATTTTCATAAATGTGAAAGTGATTTTTAAAGAAGTGCTTTCATGTGAACATCTGTCGTCACATTTACAGTTTTATTACGGTTTGACCTTTGAACTGCAGGACGTCCTGCCTTCAGAGTTATTACAGGAGGCAGTGAAGGAGCAGAGAACACGCAGCTCAGAGGCAGCGGGTCAGCTCTTTCATATACAGTCTTATTTTAATAATAAGGAGGTTGCAGCTGCAAATAAAGACGTTTTTTCATCATCTACTGATCTCCTGAACTCCATCAGACTGTGAGGAATAGACCGGGTCTGGAGTCAAAGACACTAAAGTTAAGGCTGAAACGAGTCAAAATGCACACAAGACAGGGAAAAGTCACCTAAGAGAAAGTGTCAAAATACTTATGACAATGAGACAGATTCAGAAAAACATAGAAGAAAGAAGGAGGGACCATGCGCGGACATTTCAAACAATGGCGGTGAAAGGTTCACGTTGGTGTGATGCGGAGGTGGAGTGTTTACTGCAGATTTGGTCGATGAAAAGATTCAAAAACAGTCGACAAGACGCACAAAAACTCCGAGGTCTACGGAAAGATCTGGAAACAAAGCCACGCATCGCCATGACGTCATCAATGCGTGTGACGTGTTACGGCGTGATGACGTATAGGCAGCAAGAAGCATTCGCCGAGGCCCAGGTAGTGTGAGTACAAACGGGCCTGGAGGGGGGGACAAGGACCCTAAAGCACGGGGCACGGGACGGAGGCACAGTGGGAGGGCGCCCTTAAGAGTTAAATCCTGAGATGTTTCACACCTTCAGCCTGTGGAAGAAGCTCAAGAGCTGTGTCGTCTTCATGGAAACTAATAATGATAAACTTGATTTATACATGTAGCACTTTTCTTGAACAGTCACTGCATTACTTTGATACTAAAGAGAACTTAAAAACAAGAGATTTACGGAGGTTTAATCTGGATGGACATGAGACATAATGATATCCTGGGGAAGTGTAAGTCACACCGAATGATATCAACATGGATTTCATGTCCGCGTGTTCACATTTCACTGAGTTATTATGAACAAAAGGAGGAGGGAGAGGTTCGACGCTAAACTTCAGGCAGTATCTTCGCCTCTCCTTCGACTCTCTCACGTGATTTTGCTCAAACTATGTCATGTTGAGGGCGCTACACCCTCAAAAACGAACAATAGCAGCCCGGACCTTTCTCACACAGACTTAACAAAGTCACGATCTGCTGATAAGGACAATAGAAGGGCACGGCACGGACGCACAGTGGGAGTGCACCCTACAACACCTTTGAAACAAACCCAGTTGCAAACCCCCCCCACAAGACAGAGACAAGTCCGAGTCCAAACTAGACATAAATGATGGAAAGAACAAAGGAAATAAGATGCAGGATGTAATAAACTTTCTGCAGAACGTGGAGAGATGGAAGTCTTTGGGCCTGTAGTGTTGAATCAGATGAGGAGTCGCAGACGGGCTGGAAACACCGGGCTTGATGACAAAGTTGCACTGGCGACAGTTAACTCAGTGAGACAGAGACGCTCTCACCACTGACAGAAAAGAGCTGCAAAAGACGCCGAACGTCCCTTTAATCCAGACAGACATCTTCAATCAGCATTAAGACTAAAATACCACACTGAGCCGTGAGTCAGCGGCTGTTAGCGTCTGATTCACTGTGATTACCGTGATGATCCTCTTCATCACGTCTGTCTGCTCTCTGCTGTCGTACAGCTGTGTTTCAGAAATGACTGAATAAGCATGATTTATCTATGTCAGGGGTCTCATCTCATCTCATCTTCAGCCTCTTATCCGGGGTCGGGTCTCAGGGGCAGCAGCTTTAGCAGGGGACCCCAAACTTCCCTTTCCCGGGCCACATTAACCAGCTCTAACTGGGGGATCCTGAGGCGTTCCCAGGCCAGTGTGGAGATCTAATCTCTCCACCTGGTCCTGGGTCTTCCCCGAGGCCTCCTCCCAGCTGGACGTGCCTGGAACACCTCCCTAGGGAGGCGCCCAGGGTTCATCCTTACCAGATGATCCTGAACCACCTCAACTGGCTCCTTTCAACGCAAAGGAGCAGCGGCTCTACTCCGAGTTCCTCACGGATGCTGAACTTCTCCCCCTCTCTCTAAGGGAGACTCCAGCCCCCCTCCTGAGGAAACACATTTCACACGCTTGGACCTGGACCTGGTTCTTTGGGTCCTGACCCAGCTTTCATGACCACAGGTGAGGGTAGGAACAAAGATTGACCGGTAGAGCGAGACCTTTGCCTTCCTCAGGTCTCTTCTTCGTCACAACGGTGCGATAGAGCGACTGGGGTCTGCAGTCTTTAATGTCAGAAGAGACATTTTCTTCCACCAAATAAAATGTACCTGCAGCCGCATAACACATTTGTTGTCACAGCTCATAAAGTTCTATGTATATTTATATGATATACAGACGAATCCGGCGAGGTACTGGAAGTGAATAAGCCTCCATCACTGCAGTGGCGTCTCCCTCCAGTGTGCGCGCACTTGAATGGGAGCTGTCATTAGAAGTGAACCTTTTCTACTTTTACCTGTGCGTTTGATGCAGCATCAATTTTGACAACGACGTCGAGGAAGTCTGGAAGAACCCGCACAATTCTCTACGGGGAAACTTCCATTTTGGGAAAAAAACTGCAGTAATGGCGGCGCCGCTAGATGCCGAAACACACAAACGGCTCACCAGATGCGTCTTCACACCTTTTTTAATGGAATTCCATTGCTAGGCGACATCCTATGTCCTCGTTAACTTCCTGTCACCTGATGTAATTCAACAGGAAGTACACTTGGACACATTTAGAATGTTTATGTTAACTTTAAAAAGGTCTGTGCTAACACGCTAACGGTAGTTTGTTGCATTGATGACATTATAGAACGACAATAATGAAAACTGTTGACATTTTATTCCTATTATACCTGTTTTTACATTTTTGTTGTTTGCTATTTTGTCACCACATGTTAAGCATACAGGTAAGTTGCATCGTTGGCCATGAAAGCAAATGAATCGGCCCACGCAACACTCAAACATTGGGGGATTTATCCACGGTTAGCATACCATGAAACTCATGATTAGCCACCTGAAAGGGAAAGGCGATGGGCCGTAGCCTTGAACTCCAAGATATGAGGTGTTCCCTTTGAAAGATCGTCCACCGTGCAAAAAAACCAAGTTATTTATTTCAATGGGTTGGTTTGGCAAAGCCACAGGGCGCCACTGAAGAGAGACAAAGACTACAGACACTGACCGGGATGCTCTGGAAGGTCTGGAAGCACCCGTCCACCCAGACGTAGATGGTTGAGCTGATGGTGGTGGTTTGGCCGTTGAAGGTGTTGGCGACCACCAGGAAGTGGTACGGTCCGACGGAGAAGAACTCCCAGTCATACGCTCCGGACGTGGGCAGAGTCTGGTTCACCTCGAACAGCTAGAGGGACGAAGAAGGCGTGTTTTTAGTGTGTTTGTGAGGACGGCATGTTTTTAGTGTGTTTGTGAGGACGGCGTGTTTTTAGTGTGTTTGTGAGGACGGCGTGTTTTCAGTGTGTTTGTGAGGACGGCATGTTTTTAGTGTGTTTGTGAGGACGGCGTGTTTTCAGTGTGTTTGTGAGGACGTCTAGTTTTCAGTGTGTATGTGAAGATGGCGTGTTTTCAGTACATTTGTGAGGACGGCGTGTTTTCAGCGTGTTTATGAGGACGGCGTGTTTTCAGCATGTTTTCAGCGTGTTTGTGAGAACGGCGTGTTTTCAGCATGTTTTCAGCGTGTTTGTGAGGACGGCGTGTTTTCAGTGTGTTTGTGAGGACGGCGTGTTTTCAGCGTGGTTGTAAGGACGGCGTGTTTTCAGCGTGTTTTCAGTGTGTTTGTGAGGACGGCGTGTTTTCTGTGTGTTTGTGAGGACGGCGTGTTTTCAGCATGTTTTCAGCGTGTTTGTGAGGACGGCGTGTTTTCAGTGTGTTTGTGAGGACGGCGTGTTTTCAGCGTGGTTGTAAGGACGGCGTGTTTTCAGCGTGTTTTCAGTGTGTTTGTGAGGACGGCGTGTTTTCTGTGTGTTTGTGAGGACGGCGTGTTTTCAGCGTGTTTTCAGCGTGTTTTCAGCGTGGTTGTGAGGACGCCGTGTTTTCAGCGTGATTGTAAGGACGGCGTTACCTTTGTGTCCGGGTTCCACCTGTAGATCACACTGTGGATGTCGTGGTTGGAGTCTCGGGCTGAGGACAGAGAGACACTTTTGAACATTGATGACACAGAAGTAGATTAAAATCGGTAAAATGTCTCGTTAAGAAAACTTTCTATAGGAGTGAAAGAGACAAAGGAAGAAGATAAAATAGGTTTTTCGTCTTTTATTCTTAAGTTAAATAAAGAATAAATAATAAAGAATAAAAAGTTACGCCATGAGATTTTTTCTGGAAGTACTGTTTTAGTTTTAGTTTTAACTTTCTGCTTTTATTCTGAAGGCTAGGGGGTGTCATAAAGTCCTGTTGGTGCTTTAAATGTGTGTGTGTGTGTGTGTGTGTGTGTGTGTGTGTGTGTGTGTGTGTGTGTGTGTGTGTGTGTGTGTGTGTGTGTGTGTGCTTGATCTAACCACAGTACACCTGCGTGGACTGACTTACTTTCTTTCTTTCTTCTTTCAAACGGTCAGATAATAAACAATTTCCTTCTTTTCAGCTCTGATCATTGAGTGTGTTTTATCTTCACAGGACACACACACACACACACACACACACACACTCACACACACACACGCACGCACACACACACACAGACCACATGAATGGCGGAAGTGTGTTTGATGTTAATGGTTCAATCAAACACAACACAAACAGACGGACAGACGAGGGGAAATGAGCACTGAACTCTCTGAAGTCAGGTGAAAACCATCACCTCCTTAACGAGTCAGGACGGAAATTAAACATTTAATGAACCGTTTTTATTGAAGACCCATTATGAGCTAATCAGGAGCTTCTTTTACAGCTTCTTCATCGGCTAAAGATGATTGTTTTATGTTCGTTTAGCTGGATGAAGATTTGTAGAGTGCTCTTCCGCAGTGCTCACCTGGTGATATGTTACATAAATACGAATGTCATCTGCATAAGGTAGCATATTTCTTTGTTTTTTACAATCTGCGACAGTGCGAGCGTGCCGATATCGAACAGAAGAGGCCCGAGAATAGAGCCTTGGGGGACGCCACAGGTCATTTTTGTACGCTCACGTGTATATTTACAAATCAACACAAAAAATGAGACCAAGACCATAACTAGAGCAGTCTCCGTGCTCCCTTTACTTCCATCTGATTAACAGTTATTTATGTAGCGTGAGTCTAGAGCTTTTATTGTGAAAGGTAAGAACTGAAGAAGTGGACTATCTACGCTGCCTTCGTCGAGGTGGAAGAGATAAAATAGTTTCCCGTCTTATCCGCGGATGTACGAGGTCTCGTAGCGGACATCTGTGTTGTTATAATCCTCATAAGTTAAGGAGCAATGTGACTTATTTTATGTATTTATTTGTATTAAATTTGACTGACTTTATTTATTTTAAAATGCAGTCATTAGTGTTAATGATTGGATGTTAACATATATTTTTCTGATATTTATCAGACTTTTTTTCATATTTTACTTACATTTTACTCACAATAAACTTATATCTTATCATTCTTTTATTTTTATTTTTAAGTTAAGGAGCAATTTGATTGGTTCAAGTCAAGTCAAGTCAGTTTTATTGTCAAAAATTGCAATATGCATGACATACAAAATGCAAAAAATGAAATTACAGTCCTCTCAGACCCAGTGCAATCGGCATATATATATACAACATAATAAAAAAAATAAAAATCTACAAAGAGTAAAAAATGTAAAGTGGCAGTGGATTGTAAAGTGAATAAGATAATAATAATAAATAGACAGTAACAGTGCAATGACATTTGTTGAATTGAGGTAGAGCGGTATTGTTCATTAAAGTGAGGTAGTGCAGTGAAGTGCAAATAGCAGTTCGAGTCCGAGTTCAGATGTAATGTGTGTGTGTGTGTGTGTGTGTGTGTGTGTGTAGGGGGGGGGGGGGCGACGATTGGTTGATGTATTTATTTGTATTAAATTTGACTGACTTTAATAAGGTTAACATCCAGACATTACTGTTAATGATTGGATGTAAACATATTTTTCCGATATTTATTTTGTCATACTTTACTCAAACTATTTTTGTATTCTTTCAAATTTAATTTTGTGCATTTAAGTAAAATAATAAGACTTTTTTTGCACAATTGACTTATTTTTTCTGACATTTGTTCTTTGTTTGTGTCATTTATTTCTAATTTTCAGACATTTTTGTACAGTTTAGTCACATTTATCAGACATTTGTTGTTGAATTAATATATATTTATTTATATTTTTTAAGTTAAGGAGCAATGTGATTGGCTGATGTATTCATTTGTGGTGCAAAAGCCTCGAAAAATCGACCTTGATCAGAAAAAACAGATTAAAAATATTATTATTTCGTTGTGTAATATTTGCGCTCTGTGTGAAAGTACACGAGAAAAAAAAACTGTCCAAAAAAATATATTGACGTGTGCAAAAAAGAAAATGTAGCCCCCGGTTTTGGACAGTAGCCAGGCTGCTCGCGCTAGCCATGTGGCTAACGGTAAGAATAAGTCACTAATGGCGCCGTCTACTAAATATTTGTGTTTAAATCCATTTTTCACCTCGTCTGTGATTGGCCACCACCAGGAAGCTGTGGTTGTGGATGTGGAAGGCCTCCCAGTCCATCGCAGAGTGAGTCTCCAGAGTTTGGTGCCGGAGGAAACGCCGCCGCCGCTGATTCCACCGGTAGATGACTGACAGCTCAGGCTCCGCCTCCCTGGAGTTCGCCACCACCAGGAAGATCTGAAGAGACACAGCACAGGGATTCATCTGCTGAAGCGTCTCAGTTCTCATGAGACGGGGCGGCAGACGCGGAACTCAGTCCGTAGGTGACTCGGCTGGGAACCGGAGGGTCGCCGACTCGGCTGGGAACCGGAGGGTCCCCGGTTCGAGTTCCTGTGTGGACCATGAATGTAGCGTGGACTGGTGGCTGGAGAGGTGCCAGTTCATCTCCTAGGCACTGCAGAGGTGACATCTCTCCATTAATTGCATGTATATAGGTCCTGTTTGTGCGTGTGTGTGTGTGTGTGTGTGTGTGTGTGTGTGTGTGTGTGTGTGTGTGTGTGTGTGTGTGTGTGTGTGTAACCTGAATAATAATAATAGAGTGAAAAAGAAAAACAGTATGGTACATGGTGTATGTGGAAAGAGTCTGGCAGAGCTTCAAGGTAACGTGTGTGTATGTGTGTGTATGTGTGTGTGTGTGTGTGTGTGTGTGTGTGTGTGTGTGTGTGTGTGTGTGTGTGTGTGCACCACCTATACTGTACAACCCCGACCAACACAATGCGACCAGGAGACCTCAAACAGAAACCCTTCTCTTTGCCTTTCGACCTTTTAGAAGTCGCTCTTTCCTCCGAGGGAACCCTGGAGGATACGTGTATTTGTATTTAAGCGGATTTCTAACCTTGAAAACACGACGCTTCAAATCAAAGTCCCACTAAATACGTAAAAACTACTCTGCAGTGATTCATATTTTGTAGCTGGGACTCAGCTCTCTGCACCTGGCCTCGCTCTCGCCCTGCTTTTGAGTGGAGGTGGACTTCTCCCACGCTTTTAAGACCTTGAACGCACCGTTATAAAGGACCATTCCCTCACCGTGTCGTCGATGGTGAAGTGTTTCCAGGCCCGAGCCTCCTGAGTGCTGATGTTCTGGTGCAGCTGGAACGACCCGTTTCTCCACTTGTAGATCCCCGACCCGGGCCGCGAGTCCCTGCAGGACGAGACGCAGAGGACACGGGTTAGTCCTTGGGGTCCTCACAGGACGACCTCTGACGTCTGTCTCAGTACCTGTTGGCTGCAGCCATGAACAGGCCCTCGGACGGGATGGAGAAGACCTCGACGTCGAAGGTCTCCGAGCTGGTGTACAGGTCCTGGTAGTCCTCCACGTAGTCCAGACGCTCCGGATCTGCAGAGGACGCGTGCGACAGCAGAGACACACGTGAAGGTTAGGAAGTTTAAAGGTGTGACGCAGGATTTTATTATAGGTTTTGTGCTTTTTGAGTAAAAGTCCGTCTGTTTGTGTCCCCGACAGGTTCGTCACAGCCACAACAGCAAAGGGTTTCATTATATAATACTTTTTCTCGTAAAAGGACGAAGATTTTACACATTTTATTTATATTTTTCAGACATTTTTACCACATTTTTTCCACATTTTATCAGACATTTTCTGGAGAATTTACTATTTTATTTCATACATTTGTTGTTCAATATATATATTTACTTTTCATGCATTTTTTGTACAAGCTACTAATATTTTTAGCTTTTTTACCACATTTAAGTAATATTATCAGACATTTTTTGTACAATTAATTTATATTTTTTCCCAAAGAAATCCACATTTAGATTTTTCAGACTTTTCTACAAAGTTTACTAATATTCTTCAGACATTTTTTGACATTTTAGAAATATTTATTAAACATCTTTTGTACAATTGAAATTTTTTTAAAGTTATTTTACTAATATCTAATATTCTTCAGACATATTTTGTGCATTTTACTTTTTACTGTAATTATCAGAATTTTTTTTATTTAAATTTAAATTCATTTTAAAGAAAATTTACAATTTTTTTCATGCATTTTTTTCCACATTTTAGTATAATCAGACATTTTTACCATATTTAAGTAATATTATTAGACATTTTTTGTACAATTTACTTCTTTTCTTCAGACATTTGTTGTTGAATTAACTAATACTATCAGACAATTTTTTTAACCACATTTTAGTAATATTATCAGACATTTTCTGGAGAATTTACAGTTTTTTTTCATACATTTGTTGTTCGATATATATATATATTTATATTATCAGACATTTTTTGTACAATTTACTTCTTTTCTTCAGACGTTTGTTGTTGGATTAATATTTATTTTTCAGACAGTTTTTGTACAATTCACTTATATATATTTTTTTAAAGCCACATTTAGATTTTTCAGACTTTTCTACACACTTTAGTAATATTCTTCAGACATTTATTGGATATTTTATTTATTTTTTCAGACACCTTTTGGGGCATCTTATTCATCAGACTTTTTTATTTTTTATTTTACAGTTTAGTAATTTTCTTCAGATATTTTTTGACATTTTAGAAATTTTCATCAGACATTTTTTGTACGATTGACATTTTTTTTTAGATATTTTACTAATATTTATCAGAGTTTTTTAAATGTATTTATTTATTTTTACAACATACAAACATTTTGCGACATTTTTTGGATATTTTACTTATATTTTTCAGACATATTTTGGGGTATTTTACTTTTTACTATATTTATCAGACTTTTTTTAAAATGTATTTATTTATTTTCAAACTGACGAACATTTTTAGAATTTTTTTGGATATTTTTTAATATTTTTCTTGTATTTTTTCAGACGTACTGATAAATAAATAAAGTACGAATAAGAATATTTCCAGACCCCAGATTCCTCATCATTTCTGCCTGCACTGTAAACATCCAGAGGACGGGTGAAAGCCCTGCAGACTCACTCTGCAGCAGAGTCGTCCACGTGAGTCCGTCACAGATGAACAGGCCTCTCCTCTGCGCGTTGAACCACAGCTGACCCTGCTCTGGTCCCGAACACGGAGGAGGATTTCCCAGAGTCACTCGGGCCTCTGCCTCTGCAGCACAACCACAAGAACAAACACCGCGTCCCCCTCAGTACAGAACAGGTACCTCAGGGTTTTTCATTCTACCGCCGACAGCTCGGAGGTGCGGTGATCCATCATTAAGATGGAAAGTCCCTCTTCCCGAGGAACAATCAGTGACAACATTAGATTATTGTCATTTCAGCGTCTGGATTTAAACGGTAACCGTATCTGACTGTGTGGTTGACAGACGCAGGTGAAACTGACAGCTCCGTGTTAATGAAGTGAAGGTAATGAAGGTTTTTTTTCGCCACTCCTTCAACCGCACGTCTTCATTACGAGCAGACAGAAACAGAGATGACTCTCTCTCCTATCGTTGCACATCAGTCGTCGTCTGCTGAAGGGAGACGACAGACAGACAGAGGCTAATGAGATCTCACTCGCCCCGGAGACGGGACGAACCCTGATTCAACCGAAAGATACACAAGTGCGCTTCAACATCGGGACGATAAACAACACTGAGCCCGACAGACGTGATGTCATCGTCAGTACTGTGAGGTTAGCACCTTCTGTTAGCGCCATTACAAGTATACCCAAATAGCAATTAGCAACTCCTGTTTGCAGTGTAGCCATGGATACAGACAGCTATCTGTGGGTTACAGTTGTTTAAAACTTTAAAACATGATGATTCTGGGGTCATCCCTATGTTCCCCGGGTCCTATGTTCCCACCGCAGGCACTGGCATTTGAATTTGGGACATTTTATTTATATTTATCTGACTTTTTAAGTGTTTTTGTTGATCCACAGCAAGAAATTGATTTATTACGCTAAAGCTACTGGTTTGCCTTCGAAACCTGGTGTTGTTCTCAAAGACGGCATATTCTAACATGCCGTCTATGGGCGCACTCACACTGTCCTTCCACACCTGGCCAAATCCGGTTTTTCAGCTAAAGCCTAGTGCGTTTGACCAGTGTGAGTGCAACCGCTCCGCGCATAACTGCGGTCAGCGGGCCGTCCACGACTGTCTTGATTTGATGAATGTAAGCGATGAAAAAGACCCCGGGATGATTTTACACCTGAATTACACTTTAAGGGTTAAAGAAACTTACACTATCTACACAAAACGAGGTATTTTGGTATGAAAACGTGCATTTTTAATTTAACCACATATCTGGTACCATAAAAACATATCTGGCATTTGTTACCAACCAAACTGCTTTAAAATTGGTAGAAAAATCAATGATTTTGTAATAGTGGATAGACCTGCTGCCGCCATAGACGTACATGCATTAGGAGGCGTGGCTCCCCCTGACCAATATGGGTTAGGGTTAGCTGTTAGCTTAGCACATGAAGGGTTAGCCGTGTTGGCTAATTGCTCCAATGAGCAGCAGCTGTATGTACGTATATGTATGAATACCTTGAACCTGAGTTAGTTACCTTTGCTGTGTGCAGTGCACCCAGCAGATGGTTCCCCTGATTCAGGTTTATATGTGAGTCACAAAGAGTTCAGTCTGCTGAACTTTATTGCCTCTCTGAGCCTCGGGCTGCTCGCCGTTGATCTCAACCACAGACGTTTAAGGGAATTCTTGTTGTCTCTCTTCAGATGTTTCAGAGTGATATCAGTTTCATTCCTCTATGAAAAGCCCATAACAAACGTTTGAGCCACACTAAACTCAGTGAGAGTCTGGTGGGTTATGCAGTTATCACCAATGGGGGGAAGTTATGCTAACATTAGCTGGCAAGCTAACA
The DNA here is from genome assembly GCF_963691815.1 of Echiichthys vipera. Classification (NCBI taxonomy): domain Eukaryota; kingdom Metazoa; phylum Chordata; class Actinopteri; order Perciformes; family Trachinidae; genus Echiichthys; species Echiichthys vipera. The sequence goes on along the minus strand of NC_139835.1, from coordinate 29,742,829 downwards.
GGAATTTAGAGCACCTACTGTAAAATGTCAAACGGCATTACGGTTCCCCAATCTCCAACTAGCATACAGAATTTATTGCTAACATGTGTTAGCCTGGAGCTACAGCTTACATGTTGCAACATTTTGTTAGCAACAAGCTAGTCACCAATCCATTCAGCCTAACAGTCCGTTCAGTCTGACGTAACACCCTTTCAAAATAAGATTTCCGGGTCCAAACGCTCTGTTGAAACAAGACAGACAACAACACCTGAACATGCGAACAATTACGATCACCTCTTTGGTTGGTTAGACTCTTTTTCATCGATAAGAAAGAGGTAAAATGACAATTGTTTTTTAAAAACTCAGATCTGCTCAACGAACGGGGAAAACGGTACTGCCGCGTTGGAGAAATACAAGGCTTGGACCCGGAAATCCTATTTGAGAGGGGCATTACAGGGCGCCTCAAGGAAAGCAAGCAACTAGTTTGGAAATAAGTGAACCTTTGAGTTAAGGTTAAGTGCTAACTCACTAGCTACCCACAGTGTGTAGCTTTATGGCTACCCTGGCTAGCACAGTCTTTGTGTTACGCTACGCTAAATATGTCCAGATATCTGCTCATAAGTTGGACTGTTCTTTTACTATAAACCAGCGTTACTTGTTAGAAAGCAAGCTAATGTAAAGTTAGCGTTAGCTCTCTAGCTAACAAATTAAACGACAAATAAAACAACAAATCAAATGAAAAGTATGAACTATGATAGAAATGAGAGAAATCAGTAAAATTAGGGCTTATAAAATAAAACTTGGTGCATGTTATAAAACAGTTTGGTGTTCTGGTAAATTCGGCTTACTATGTTTTTGTAAAAATTTTGTAACTTTTACACGTAGCCTAGGTTAGCATCAGGAAGATTAGTGTCTTTGTGCTAAGCTAGGCTAACTACAGATCTGTTTCTGTACTAGCCAGAGATGAAACTGAGGACCGTCCGTAACCTTTGAATTATCAGACTGCATCGAAACGTCCAAAGTAAAAGTCCTGATCGTGACGGCTGCTTCAGACAGAGGGGGGGTGGACACAATAATAGGAACACACCTGTAGGCCGTCCATGTTGTTGTTTTGAAGCTAAATGTCAGTGCCTGTCAATTACTGTTGTCATGGAAACACACATCAAACAGTAGGACAGACCCGGGCTGTCAATCAAACAGCTGGACACACACACGCACGCACACACACACACACACACACACACACACACACACACACACACACACACACACACACACACACACACACACACACACACACACACACACACACACACACACACACACACACACACACACACACACACACACACACACACACACACACACACACACACACACACACACACACACACACACACACACACACACACAGAGTCCAGCTCTTCCATCCTGTCAGTCATTTTGTAGCTCATGTTACTGGATCACTGATACCATCACAACCTGAAGTTTACAGCTCACACACACACACACACACACACACACACACACACACACAGACTGTAACATAAACTCAACCAACCTGAACCGCCAACACTGAAAGGTAAGAGCGGTCAAAGTGCCCTCATGTGAGACCGATGCACTGTTTTTTTATATCGGGGTTACTCTACACAGGGCCATGCAGTGGGTATTTTGTTTTCAGCTCCGTCTGAGTTGACGAAGGTTAGTGATTTACTATTAGTGATAAGAAAAGTACGTTTTTTAAGTAAGTAAGTAAGTAAGTGCCCAGAGCAGTTGGGAATTCGGTGCTTTGCCAAAGGGCCCAGAAGGTAAACTGGCACCTCTGGAGCTACTAGTCCACCGTATGGGGACTTGAACCTGCAACAGTTCCCAAGCAAGTCCCTTTAGACCAGGGGTGTCAAACATACGGCCCATCGCGATGAACAGTTGATATAAACAGACACGTCCGATCTAATAAAAGGCTTGAAAACTGCCAAAACAATCATCTTTAAAAAGAAAAACATACTTATTTCAACCTAAATGTGAATGTTTGGATTTGAATTCATAAAAAAAACTCTACAGGGAAGCTACAGAACAACCCCTTCCTCTCCTCACCGTACGGGTAAACTGGTCCACGATGGTCCGGCTGGAGAGGGGTGGACTTTAGGACCTGGGGGACGGACAGCTCGGCCAGGCCGGGCTCCGAGGTCGGACACAATCTGGGCGTGGCATCTGAACCGGGAAGCAGAACCAGCTGACGCAGTAAACCCTGAACACGGACAGAACCGCGTAAACAAACAGACAAGGAAGTTAACGTGTTTTTAGCTACTCTCGGGTAAAGTCAGTCCGTCCGAAGTCCTGATCCGGATCACAGACTCACAGAGAAGCGGCCCCTCGACCTCCTTCTGCTGCCGATGAAGAACCTGGACCCTCTGGTGCTCAGAGCGCTGGGGAAGGACTGGACCTGTTTACTGGGAGACAGGGAGGAGAGTCCTGATCTTATAACAGTGAAACATGAAGCTCCAGTCCAAACCAGACCGGACCAGTCTGGACCAGTCTGAAGTGGTCTGCGGTGACTCACAGCTCCAGAGGCAGTCCACAGTCGATGGTCAGCGTGGCGTACGGTCCCGTGATGGCCAGCACCACGGTGTGCCAACGGTTATCGTCCAGTCCAACATCCTTGAAGCTCAGCCGGCTCCGCCCACCAGCGCCGGGGGGCTTGGCCAGGAAGTGGAGGCTGTTTTCTGAGACACGTAACCCTAGCAACAGCGAATCAGACGCCTCCTCCACCACAGAGAAGATGAACTCATTCCTCTGGAAACAGATGGAGAAACAGGTTAGACCGGGTTAGGCCGGACTAGACTAGACCAGACTGGGCCAGACTGGACAGGGCTGAACTAGACCAGACCAGCCTGATCCAGCTCAGACTAAATGAGACCGGGCCGGACAAGACCAGACTGGACCAGACCAGACCAGTCCAGACTAGAGCGGACTGGACCAGATAAGACCAGACCAACTAGACCAGACCAGACCCTAGAGCAGACCAGACCAGATAAGACCAGACCCACCAGACCAGACCAGACCAGACCGGACCAGTTTAGACTAGAGCGGACTGGACCAGATAAGACCAGACCAACTAGACCAGAACAGACCAGACTGGACCAGACCAACTAGACTAGACCAGACCAGACCAGACTGAACCAGACCAAACTTGATCAGACCAGACTGAACCAGACCAAACTTGATCAGACCAGACTGGACCAGACCAAACTAGACTAGATCAGACTGAACCAGACCAAACTAGACCAGACCAGACTGAACTAGACCGGACTGGACCAGACTAGACTAGACCCGGTTCTTCTCAGTTCTACCAGTTCACCTTCTGCCTCAGTCTCGGTATCTTGATGGTGGCGACCAATGAGAACTCAGCGGGGAAGTAGTCGCAGTTGCTGAAGATTTGGGAGGCGGGGAAACTCAGCGCTGTTGCCATGGCGCCCGCCAACCGGAGACCTCTGGACCCTTTGGACTGAACCATCTGCACCTGATTGGTCATTTCATTTCAGTTTTTATCTCATTTATCTCATCATACATTCAACCCCCCCAGTTTTTCATCATGTCCTACCTGTGGGGGCGGGGCTTGTCCCGGGCGTGGCAGGGCTCGGGTCAACAGGTCAAGAGGCAGCAGATCTACGGAGACAACACACACACACTTCTTACTGCTGCGGACACACTTTGGCTTTTTAAACATAGACAACAAAGAGGTTTTGTACTCTTTGTCATGAGTCCACCACGGCAGCCCTGAGGTTTCCTTGTGTGTGTGTCTTTTGTGTCCCTGTCTGTGCTGTGTGTGTGTGTGTGTGTGTGTGTGTGTGTGTGTGTGCATGTGGGCGTAGTTTCATCTCATCTTCAGCCTCTTATCTGGGGTCGGGTCTCGGGGGCAGCAGCTTTAGCAGGGACCCCAAACTTCCCTTTCCCGGGCCACATTAACCAGCTCTAACTGGGGGATCCTGAGGCGTTCCCAGGCCAGTGTGGGGATCTAATCTCTCCACCTGGTCCTGGGTCTTCCCCGAGGCCTCCTCCCAGCTGGACGTGCCTGGAACACCTCCCGAGGGAGGCGCCCAGGGTTCATCCTTACCAGATGATCCTGAACCACCTCAACTGGCTCCTTTCAACGCAAAGGAGCAGCGGCTCTACTCCGAGTTCCTCACGGATGCTGAACTTCTCCCCCTCTCTCTAAGGGAGACTCCAGACCCCCTCCTGAGGAAACACATTTCGGCCGCTTGGACCTGGACCTGGTTCTTTGGGTCCTGACCCAGCTTTCATGACCACAGGTGAGGGTAGGAACCAGGACTGAGCGGTAGATCCAGAGCTTTGCCTTCCTCAGCTCTCTTTTGGTCACAACGGTGCAGTAGAGCGACTGCAGCTCTGCCCCCGCTGCTCCGATTCTCCGGCCAAACTCACGCTCCATCGTCCCCTCACTCGTGAACAAGATACCGAGGTACTTGAACTCCTTCACTTGGGGTAAGGACTCATTCCCTACCTGGAGTACCTGGGTCCTGATCCAACACAAACCGTAACCCTCTTCCCCCTTAAAACGTCTGTACATTTGATTAGAAGAAGTATTAGAAGCAACGTAAGGATGTCATTTTTCAAACAGTGGTGGGTCACTGCTTTTCAAATTTGTGTAAGACTTTAAATCTAAATGCTTTTTTAACTCAAAGTCAAACAGTTTTATGCGGGTTGCTGCGTTCGGCGATCGTATTTCCCCCATCATTATTCACAGACGGCGTCCACAGGCAGCTCAGAAGCTCAATAAATGTTCATTCGGCTCCAAATACCGGCTCAAGAAAATCGCCAGTCCGTATAATAAAAACGCTATCGGCATCAGCCTTTGCAAATCCATATCGGTCGATCCCTACAGTCAAACCATGCAAGGATATAAAACGTGTGAATACGTAAAGTTGATTAGATGTTGACAGTGAAGGATTATCTCTCTGCAAGTTTCCAGCCCCTGGAAGTTGATGTTACACAACAGCGGGTTTTATCAGATCTCTTTCTAAAAGGATGTTTTCCTCTTACTGGGATTGATAAGTGTGTCTGCCACGTGGTCAGCGAGATATCAATTATCTGCTCTGAGATCAGAGATCAGAGATCACTCACAGATTAACAGTTTATTTTTAACACATTAACACCTCAGGGGACGTTTCATTCCTCTACCTGTGGCTTCAGTGGTGATCTAAAAATAAAACCAAAGGTGTGTGTTGAATTACAGTTATCAGCTTCTGGCAGCTCAGGTTCCTGTAATGAGGACGTGATGTTTTAAACGTTACGTCGAGCAGTTTTTATACTGAATATTATAAACATTTGAAGGTATTTGTGAGAAGCTGGTGTTAATTCCTGTCAATGTCAAAACACGTACAGCCCTGAAATCCTGAACAGAGTAAGGTAAGAATGAGGTCACATACAAAGTCACAAAAAGAGTAACAGAGTAATGAATGGAATTACAGAAAAGGGTTTAGAGTCATGTTCAAAGTAACATACAAAGGGAGGGTGTAAGTTATGGAGTAACGAATGTAATGTACGGAGTAATGTACGGAGTAACGTACGGAGTAACGTACGGAGTAACGTACGGAGTAACGTACGGAGTAACGTACGGTCGTATGTAGAGTAAGAAACAGGGTAACATGCAGAGTAACGCAATTATCCTACCGAGTAACATACATAGTGACATACAGAGTAACATACAGAGTAACGCATGGAACATACGGAGTAACAGGCAGAGGAACATACGGTAATGAACGGAGGTAAACGTACTTGTATACATAAAGAGTTACGGAGAATGTGTGTCTGTACAGAGTAACGTACAGAGTAACGTACAGAGTAACATACAGAGTAACATACAGAGTAACGTACAGACGTACGTAGAGTAAGAAACAGGGTAACATGCAGAGTAACATACAGAGTAACATACGGAGTAATACATTTAACCTACAGAGTAACATAAAGAGTAACGTATGGAGTAATGTACGGAGTAACGCATGGAACATACGGAGTAACATGCAGAGGAACGTACGGAGTAGCGAACGGAGTAGCGAACGGAGTAGCGAACGGAGTAGCGAACGGAGTAGCGAACGGAGAAACATACGGAGTAACACACAATTTAGGGAGTTATAAGGACTTGTATACATCAAGAGTTACAGAGTATGTATGTCGTACAGCGTAACGTACAGCGTAACGTACAGCGTAACGTACAGCGTAACGTACAGTGTAATGTACAGCGTAACGCATGCAACGTACGGAGTAACATACGGAGTAACATACAGAGTAACGCATAATTTAGGGAGTTATACGGACTTGTATACATAAAGAGTTACAGAGAATGTATGTCTGTACAGAGTGACATACGGAGTAATGTAAGTAACTTAGAGAATTATACAGACTTTTTATCCATACAGAGTAACAGAGAAAAACATACGGAGAACGTATATTTGTATTGTACGTGTGCAGTAGGCAACAACCTATGCTATAATGTGCATTAAGTCTTGTGATAGGGGCGGAAGTAGCTCAGTCCATAGGTGACTTGGCTGGGAACCGTAGGGTCGCTGGTTCAAGTCCCCGTGTGGACCATGTATGGAGCGTGGACTGGTGGCTGGAGAGGTGCCAGTTCATCTCCTGGGCACTTCCGAGGTGCTGTTGAGCAAGGCACCGAACCCCCAACTGCTCGGGGCGCTGGTCACTGGCAGCCCCCTCGCTCTAACATCTCTCCATTAATTGCATGTATAGGCCCTGTTTGTGCATGTGTGTATTTCGGGTCTGTGTGTGTAACATGTATAATAATAAGAGTGAAAAAATCCAATTTCCCCGTGTGGGATTAATAAAGTAATTCTTCTTCTTCTTCTTCTTCTTCATAACAGCAATTGTAACATTGAATATAGCAGCACCAGGAAGCCCAATCCTTACGTAATATCTCAAAAACATTTTTACTGTGTTGTCGCAGTGCTGGACACATCCTTCAGCCTCAAGCACAGACGGTACGGACAAACTGAGATCAACTGTGACAGAAACGAGATGAAAGAAGAGACGCAGAGGGAGTTTAAATCTTTGTCTCTTAACTGACGGCAGCAGCTCGATGTTTTTAGCTGGAATTCCCCTTTAAGCTCCTCCGAGGCTGTCTGTGTGTTTTGTTGCTGCAGCAGGATCAATGGGAGATGAATGGGAGATGAATGGGAGATAAATGGGAGATAAATGGAGGATGAATGGAGGGAGGGGACGACATGCATAGGAACAGATCTCACATTTCAAAGACACAGAAAAGGAAGCACAAAGCTGCACATAAAACACATGAAACACATGAAACACATGAAACACATGAAACACAGCGGCCGGGTCGGAGTCACCACATCCTGGTAGAGAATGGACTTGTACTTATAACACGCCTTTCTAGTCTTCTCACTACCCACAGCGCTTTTACACTACTTGTCACATTCACCCATTCACACAGATGGCAGTGGACCAACTATACCACCTATTCTGATCTAACCATACCCACTACGTTCACACACCCATGCGCAGCACGGGGACCAATTAAGGGTTCAGTGTCTCGCCCAAGGACAGTCTGATCGACATGTGGACCGAGGGAGCTGGGGATGAACCGCCGGTCCCTCGAATGGAGGACAACCCACTTATCCACTGAGCCACAGTTACCCCAAAAGAAGCAGTTTGTCACTTTGGTCAAGTTGGACTCCACTGAGTCGACGTTTTAGCGTTCTGCAACCAGCTGCAACATGAGTCGCCAAATTTCAATGCTTCCTTTTTTAAATTTTTTCACTCGTTCAGTAAATAACATACAACATGATACCTGACTGACAGGATAGTGAGAACTTCCATGAATCAAATCAAAAAGCCATGAATCAAGTTATCTTCGAAGTCTAGTTAGCTTAGAGTTAGCTTCTAGGTCCAGTTAGCTTAAAGTTAGCTTCTGGGTCTTGTTAAAAAGTTATCCTCAATGCCTGGTTAATTCTGAGTTCGCTTGAAAGTCCAGTAGCTTCTGGGTCTTTGTCAAAGAGTTTTCTTCTAAGTGAAGTTAGCCTAGAGTTAGCTTCTGGGTCCAGTTAGCTTCGAGTTAGCCTCTGGGTCTTGTTAAAAAATTTGCCTTAAAGTCTGGTTGATTCTGAGCTATCTTCAAAGTCCAGTTAGCTTCGAGTTAGCTTCTGAATCTTGTTAAAAAGTTATCCTCAAAGTCTGGTTGATTCTGAGTTAGCGCCAACGTCCAGTTAGCTTAGAATTAGCTTCTGGGTCCAGTTAGCTTCGAGTTAGCCTCTGGTTCTTGTTAAAAAGTTAACCTAAAAGTCTGGTTAATTATGAGTTAGCACCAACGTCCAGTTAGCTTAGAGCTAGCTTGTAGGTGTTGTTGACAGTTAGCTTCTGGGTCCTCTTAGTTCAGAGTTTGCTTGACCCCCGTCAGTCAATGAAACCCGACTGACCTCAGGCTGGATTGGTGACTAGCTTGTAGGCTAACAAGATACAACATGTAAATCAGATAGACTTGACATAACTGGAGGGTTTTTCTCTTTTAATGGAGCGAGGCTAAGAGTTTCCCCCGTCTCCAGTCTTTGTGTAAATGAAATCCACCTGTGGAGGAAGACAGACGACGGACTAACAAATCCACGATCCTGTGAATCCTGGAAAGAAGAACAAAGGTGGACTTCTCTTCTCTCCCTTCGTACCTGTACAGGGTCTCCAGCTCTGGCTTCGGACTCTGGTGGCGAGCAGCACCCATGTGAGCAGCAGGGAGCGACACGCCAACATCACGCCAACGACGCGGGTTCGATTCCTCACCTCACCGGTCGGCTCCTTGACCTGCGTCACTCACCGACATTTTCCAGCTGGCAGGCGACGTGCACCAGGACAGCATCCGATCACACTGATACCTCTGATATAATAATGGAAATAATAATAATGACGTATAAATAACTTTAAAAAAGGTTTGGGTTTGTTAGAACATGAGGATTTGATGATCATTGTCTTGTTTGACTTACAACTTTCAAATGAAACACGTCATATTTGTTCATTTTTGTGTCTTTAACCCTCCTGTTGCCCTCAAATTTGACTAACACCATTTATTCTTGGGGTCAATTTGACCGTTAAACATCTTGAAAATGATCATAATCACTTTGTGACTCAAGTTAAGTCGGGTACTTTATGTATTTATTTAACAAAATGAAAAATATCACTGATGTTAAACTGCATGGAGGGATTTCTGTGTGTGTGTTTTAAAGTAAGTCTGTTATTTTAAGTGCTATTTTGTGTTATTTGTAACATCTGGAATGAAAGTAACGTCCGTTATCAAGGACAGCAGCATGAATTTGACCTCATATAATATCTGAATTGTAAAATAAACAATAATAATAATGATTAAATCATCCAGATTATCAAATTGACCTAAAGGAACACCGATGCCACAAGTACATGTACGATAAGAACAATAAAAATATATATAATCATGAAAATTTGTCCCCATAAAATGAGGAAAAGTCATAAATATAAAGCAAAAAAAACACAAAAAGATGTCGTTATTTAGAGATGTTAAACATTAAATGGGGTCAAATTGACCCTTAGGAGAACAGGAGGGATAATCAAACCACAGCTACACATTTCCATGAGAATGATCCGGATAACTCACCTTCACACACCCTTCATCTGCTCACTGACGGCCGGTCGAGAACATCCTGGTGCAGTGTGTGTGTTGGGAAGCTGAAGGTCTTTGTTTTGGGGTGATTTTGTCAAAAACCTGGAGAAAAAGACGGTAAATTCAAATCTGAGTTAAGAGAAATCACTTCAGACTCGTGGAAAAGTTTGACACGTCAACAGACAAAAGTTCAGCAATGAAAAGAATATATTGATCTGATCAGATGTAGAGTCTTTCACATGATTTCTAAGTTTTATGTTCAGTTGTAACTAATACAGAACTAAAAAAACCACAATGCCAAATTAAAACAAGGAAAGGAAGAGGATGTGATCGTGCATCAGTTGTAGTACAGTAAATTATACTTTACTAATAATGCTTTTTTTATAGTTTATTTTAGTTTATTTAGTTTAATCTTTCCTGCATCTTTACATTTTCATCAATCTACCAAATAACATGATTGAATGTGCATGTTTTGGTAATAATTGTATAACAAAAACAGATAGTTTTAGTTTAGATTCCTTTGGATGAGACCTGGGAATGAGAACCTTAAAGAAACCCAATAATCTGGAAGGTTTCCATGTAAATAAATGTCGGTAAGTCACTTTCTTTGGCGACAAAGCTAATATTTGCCAGCAGTGGTTGATCCGCCAGAGGCGCAACACACTCGCTCTTTAACTAAATTAGTCAATTCAATTTCATTAATTCATCTTCAGCCTGGCTGGAGCCGATCCCAGCTGACATCGGGTGTGAGGCGGGGTCCACCCTGGACAGGACGCCAGTCTATCACAGGACACATAGAGACGCACAGAGACAGACAACCATTCACACCTACGGGTGATTTAGAGTCATCAATGAACCGAACACCTGCACGTCTTTGGACTGTGGGAGGAAACCGGAGAACCCGGAGAAAACCCACGCAGACTTCTAACCCATACCCATGAGGCTGATAACGGCCTTCTGAACGTATTCGTAGGTGCTCGCCTTCTAACCCATATCCATTAACGGCCTTCTGAACGTATTCGTAGGTGCACTCCTTCTAACCCATATCCATAAGGCTGATAACGGCCTTCTGAACGTATTCGTAGGTGCACTCCTTCTAACCCATACCAATGAGGCTGATAACGGCCTTCTGAACCTATTCATAGGTGCACTCCTTCTAACCCGTATCCATGAGGCTGATAACGGCCATTCGATGCATTGATAACATTCGTAAACAGGTGGACGAAACTTCCAAAACACACCTGCAATTACCGCTTATCGCCGTAGTCAGGGAGAACGAAACAGAGATCTTCTAGGTTTTAACTTGAACCAATTCAGTTTCAGTAGGGGATGTTGTGTGTTGAGCTGCCTGACAGACACAACCCAGGTCTTAACCTGCCCGTAAACTACACACTGCAGCCAGTAAATCTCGCTGCGATCTGACAGATCTGACAGTAATAGCTGAAGGAGACTCGGAGTGTGTCAGTGTTTTTGGCAGCTGGACAATCAGGGGACTCTGTTAGCAGACAGGGTAATGAGGACACGACCCAAATAAGGCGACATTGAAAAAGGTATATAAACAGCTTTTATGAGAGATGAAGCCAATTTTACTAATTAAGTATCTTATATACACAGAAACCAATGTCTCAGAGGGTGTTAAGATTAGAAGATATACACATTATTAACAGGCTAACAGATAAAATTGTGATTTAAAAGATAATTCAGTAGCTGTGTTTCCATAAAATCATTTTTATTCACATTTTTACTCATTAGAAAAGCGATAAATAACTAAATAAGTCGATAAAACTTCCTCGATCGCGCTAAAACACTTTCTTTGTCTTTGTTGGAAAAGAGTTGATGCTAAACGTGACATGGAAACACAACTTCTGACGCAGCGAACCCTTTAAAGGCTCGATTATACTCCACTATATAAC
>NC_139835.1:29586270-29723770 GCF_963691815.1 Echiichthys vipera | reverse complement strand
TACACATAAACTTTGATATTAAAGTTTACATTTTTAAGTCGCACGGTGCCTTGTGCCTCTAAAGAGACCCCAAATGACTGCAAAGACATGCAAAACGACTAAAAACGACCACAAATAAACAAAAAATGACTAAAAATCGCTACAAAACAACCACAAATACACATAAAATTACTTAAAATAGAAACAAAACGACCACAAATAAAGAAAAAATGACTTAAAATAGAAACAAAACGACCACAAATAAACCAAAAATGACTTAAAATAGAAAAAAAGAACCACAAATAAACAAAAAATGATTAAAAAAGAAACAAAAGAACCACAAATAAACAAAAAATGACTTAAAATAGCAACAAAACAACCATAAATAAACGCAAAAAGTCTTAAAATAGAAACAAAACAACCACAAATAAACAAAAAAACAATAAAATTAGATACAAAACAACCAAAAAAGTCATAAAACGAGTAAAAATAAATACAAAACAACGTCCTGTGTTTTGGCCGGTGGTCGGCACAAATGGATTGTTAGGTGATATCTGAAAACGCCATCCAGATCTAAAACAGAGGCTTTGGGACATGACGGCGTCCTGTCCTCTACTGTGACATCACCCGCTGTTTGTGGACGACTGTTTTGAAACCCTTCAGACTGCATTTTGGTTCGTCGCCATCTTGATATTTTTAAACCGGATGCGATGTGCAACCAAACGCCGATCGAGACATTTTCAGACGACCACAATGTTCCAAAAACAAGTTCACAGCTATTTTAATGTTCACAGTGCCGTGAGTATGTATCGCTAACGCAGCTTTAAGTGGAGTCTTCTCCTGCTGGACATTAGAGAGAATGCAGCTTTAAGTGGAGTCTCCTCCTGCTGGACATTAGAGAGAACGCAGCTTTAAGTGGAGTCTCCCCCTGCTGGACATTAGAGAGAACGCAGCTTTAAGTGGAGTCTCCTCCTGCTGGACATTAGAGAGAATGCAGCTTTAAGTGGAGTCTCCTCCTGCTGGACATTAGAGAGAATGCAGCTTTAAGTGGAGTCTCCTCCTGCTGGACATTAGAGAGAATGCAGCTTTAAGTGGAGTCTCCTCCTGCTGGACATTAGAGAGAATGCAGCTTTAAGTGGAGTCTCCCCCTGCTGGACATTAGAGAGAATGCAGCTTTAAGTGGAGTCTCCTCCTGCTGGACATTAGAGAGAATGCAGCTTTAAGTGGAGTATCCTCCTGCTGGACATTAGAGAGAACGCAGCTTTAGGTGGAGTCTCCTCCTGCTGGACATTAGAGAGAATGCAGCTTTAAGTGGAGTCTCCCCCTGCTGGACATTAGAGAGAATGCAGCTTTAAGTGGACATTAGAGAAGTGTCAACATTTGAATATTTAAAAATGTGTTCACAGAAATAATCTGCGTTTGGACTAAAAGTGAGGTCAGGTCCTCTTCTCTCACACACACACACACACACACACACACACACAAGGTAATGACAGTATCTATGTAAACACACACACTAATGGCCTGTCTGTGCACACACACACTCTGTAGATAAATGATGGTGGTGTCTCTTTGATGGTGTGTGTTTTTGTCAGAAGCAGGTCGAGACAGGAACCTGCTACACACACACACACACACACACACACACACACACACACACACACACACACACACACACACACACACACACACACACACACACACACACACACACACACACACACACACACACACACACACACACACACACACACACACACACACACACACACACCTCAGCCAAGTGAAGTATTGAACCTGATGTACTTTCTATTTAACATGATGTCACTGTCGACTACAATCGACTACAATACCCATGAGCCTCAGCTGCTGTCGAATGAATTTTTCCAAGCCTTTATCAGAGAGGACAGACAGGAAATAGGGTGAGAGAGAAAGGGGGAGACACGCAGCAAAGGGCCGCAGGTCAGGGTCGAACCCACGGCCACTGCCTCGAGGACCTTCAGCCTCTTTACACGGGGTGACCGCTCTAACCACTGTGCCATGACCCATCCTGTACAGGATTATACGGACACCTAAATGTACACAACAGAAACGATCCTTCGGGTGTGCCAGCGTACGTCCACGACAGCCACAAACTAAGCACATAAACATCCATCCGTCTATTTGTTTATTTGTTTTCGGAACAAGAAAAGACATAAGATAGGAATAAATAACATTAATAAACTCAAACTACTCAATTAGACTTTATTTGCAATGTAATGAAAGTCATAAAGTAAAATTTCAATGTCCAACAATTTTTCTCTACAAGCTTGAAGAGTGAGAAGAATACGTTATTTATTCTCAACCTTCTTCCACATTCAATTATTAATATTATTGATAATATTAATAATAATAATGAGTCTAATTCAGTGTTTTATCAATTACATACTAAATAAATTATATTTTTGAGGTATCTAACAAAAGTCATACTAAAAATCTATACAATGCCATATACAGTATACATACATACATATATATATGTATGTATATATACATATATACGTATATATGTATATATACATATATACGTATATATGTATATATACATATATACGTATATATATATGTATATATACATATATACGTATATATACATATATACGTATATATGTATATATACATATATACGTATACAGTGTATACATATATACGTATATATACATATATACGTATATATGTATACACTGTATACATATATACGTATACAGTGTATACATATATACGTATATATACATATATACGTATATATGTATACACTGTATACATATATATGTATATACAGTAATTATTCATACTATATATATACATATATGTATGTATATATACGTATATATATGTATACAGTGTATACATATATGTATGTATATATGTATGTATACACTGTATACATATATACGTATATATAGTTATTCATACTATATATATACATATATAGTATGAATAATAACTATATATACATATATATGTATGTATACACTGTATACACACACACACACACACACACACATATATATGTATATATATATACGACACTGGCTTTAAAATATCAGTATACAATTATTATTTTATATATATATAGTCGTTCATAATATCAATATACAGTTTAGTTATTTATAAAGATTATATATAGTTATGTTAATATTTATACTTTAAATAATTATAGTTATTATTCATACTTTATTACATACGTTACATTTTGGATAGAACTATATATATATATACATATAGTATATATATATATAAACATGTTAATAATTTAACACCGATTATCCGCGCTGAACTGATCTGTTCAGGGGAAAGTGTCTGTTTTTGCTTTTGTCTTATTTATTTATTTTTTCTTCTATTATAACTTCATTTCTTTGCTCGAAATAAAGACAATCAATCTATAAATAGTGGAAATACTCAGTAAAATAACACAAATATAATAAGTAAAATAATCTAAATACTCTGTAATGATCTGTAGCTGCAGCTGAGTTGAGTCTCAGTCGGTGAAAAACTAAAAAAATTCTGCGATAAATCGTGAAACAGTTCAAACAATCACCACGAACACATGGTTATTCTTCCCTCAGTTTATTGATTTTCTTTCAAATTAACAGACAAATTAAAAGAAACGCTCCGTCGTCCCGTCAGTAACTAAAACCAGCTTCATTCTTTAAAAATATAACTCCAGCTCGGCCTCCGGGCGACACACGGAGACGACCGTCCTTTAGGTAAAGTGCATAAAGTCCAACTGAGAGAAGCTGCGGCGGCGTCGGATCGACCCAAAGTTTCACACAATGAACCCGGGCGAGTTCAGACCGACAGCAGCAGGAACATCAGCGAGCGCTTCTGTTCGTCGTCGGTAGAAAGGAGAAAGGCGTGTTTATGCGCCGCAAAATAAGATTAGGGCGCCCTCCCACTGTGCCTCCGTCCCGTGCCCCGTGCTTTAGGGTCCTTGTCCCCCCCTCCAGGCCCGTTTGTACTCACACTACCTGGGCCTCGGAGAATGCTTCTTGCTGCCTATACGTCATCACGCCGTAACACGTCACACGCATTGATGACGTCATGGCGATGCGTGGCTTTGTTTCCAGATCTTTCCGTAGACCTCGGAGTTTTTGTGCGTCTTGTCGACTGTTTTTGAATCTTTTCATCGACCAAATCTGCAGTAAACACTCCACCTCCGCATCACACCAACGTGAACCTTTCGCCGGCATTGTTTGAAATGTCCGCGCATGGTCCCTCTTTCTTTTTTCTATGTCCCAACAGGCGCACAGGAAATGACCTCAGAACCGCTGTAGGCCTCGTGCTCGTACACGTTTGCACGCTCGTGCTCATACAAACGTGCTTTACAAAAGCCCACCTCTCCCAAACGGGCCGTGGACGGCAAGCGCGCCGTAGCTAGGCGCGGCACGGTTGCACTCACACTGGTCAAAGGAACCAGACTTTAGCCGTGAAACGTCCTGGGGCACGGTACGGATGGACAGTGTGAGTTCGCCCTTATATGTGGATTTAGGAGGCATCCACGCCGCTATGTTTTCATTCTTAAAACGGCGGTTTAAAACGCGAAACCGTCCACACGTCCACACGAGCGCTTTAGCAGGAAGCAGCTCGTCAGACGTAACTCTGAAAATACAGAAAATACGTGAAAATTAAAACCGCAGATTGATTTTCTTGGGCTGAAGGAAACTGAAAGTAACACACGAGGCAGAAATATCAGAGCGGTCACGGGAATATTACGCGTCGTGGGAGGAAGCCGTGGCAAAGGAGCACCCCCACAGGAAGGATGACATCACAAAAGGGTTTCGTCTACAACTGATAACAGACGAGGACGATCGTGTATCGTGATGAAATCATAGATCCAGATCTCTTAACGCATAAATACGTCGCTTAAGTTGATAATAACGAGTTCATTGAAGCATAAGTCGAGCGTTAATGGACCCAGATGTTGTAATTCAGCATGAAAACACATCAAATACTCAATGGAGGCAGATCAACCGTGTATAGAGAACGCCCAGAGAGTCGCTAACAGCCCCAAAGAGCTAACAGTGGTTAGCTCGGGGCAGTACGGTGAAGGCATTCAAAGGTCTTTTTTAACCACTAATGCTGCTGGAAATAACAGCAAACCTCTGCAGCAGCATGAGAAGAGTCCCTACACACACAACAAAGCACCAATGGGCTCCTTCCTTTGGGATTGACTTTGGTAATCCACTGTAATGGACTTTACTATGAGAGGAGCTGGTACAGGGGCCAGTAGGTAAGTCTTTAAAACACTCTTTAATAAACTCTGGCTTCACTAACTACGCTGTTGCTGCTTTGTTGTGTGTGTAGGGACTCTTCTCATGCTGCTGCAGAGGTTTGCTGTTATTTTCAGCAGCATTAGTGGTTAAAAAAGACCTTTGAATGCCTTCACCGTGCTGCCCCGAGCTAATCACTGTTAGCCCTTTGGGGCGGTTAGCGTCTCCCTGGGCGTTCTCTATAAATAAAAGAAACTGTCTCTGTGGCTTATTTGATGTATTTTCATGGCGAAAAAGACCCTGGGGTCCATTTACACCGGCCTTACACTTTAATACCTGCATGCATTAATATACTAATAATAATATTAATAATAATAATAATAATAATAATAAAGTTGCTCTTGCTGCTGCTGTCGGTGTGAAGCGGTCCACACGGGTGCTGATGATGGTTTTCTTCTTCTTCTCCTGGCGACTTTTAGTAAATTTGAAGATATATAACTTCTGTAGCGTCTGTGACATCCATCAGTTTATTGATCTGTCCGTCTCAGCAGCACTCTGTGTGTGTGTGTGTGTGTGTGTGTTTTAGTGGGAAGATGCTGGGATCTTCATTCAGTCGTTCATCGATGCTGCAGATTTTGTTCACTGAGTGAAAAGAGGAGAAGAGAAGAGAGGGGTGTTTCTGTAACACATACACAGAGTGCTGGGCGCCGTCCCAGGGTGATGATGTCATCTCTAAAGGCCCAGCGACTTGCGTACGATCTTCTGGGCGAGTTTGTAGAACTGCTCTCTGTCCTCACGCCACATTTTAGAGGCGTCGACGTTCGCTCCACTTTCATCATTCGGCTCTGAGAGGAGAGGACGCAAGGAACAAGAGAGGGAACAAGAGAGGGAACAAGGCAGGGAACAAGGAAATAAGGGAGGGAACAAGAGAGGGAACAAGGTAGGGAACAAGGGAGGGAACAAGGAAATAAGGGAGGGAACAAGAGAGGGAACAAGGGAGGGAACAAGGAAATAAGGGAGGAAACAAGGGAGGGAACAAGAGAGGGAACAAGGGAGGGAACAAGAGAGGGAACAAGGGAGGGAACAAGGGAGGGAACAAGGGAGGGAACGAGGGAGGGAACAAGGGAAGGGACAAGGAACGAGAGAGGAAACATGAGAGGAACAAGGGAGGAAACAAGGGAGGGAACAAGGGAGGGAACAAGAGAGGGAACAAGGGAGGAAACAAGGGAGGAAACAAGGGAGGGAACAAGGGAGGGAACAAGAGAGGGAACAAGAGAGGAAACAAGGGAGGGAACAAGAGGGGGAACAAGAGAGGAAACAAGGGAGGGAACAAGAGGGGGAACAAGGGAGGGAACAAGAGAGGGAACAAGAGAGGGAACAAGAGAGGAAACAAGGGAGGGAACAAGAGGGGGAACAAGGGAAAGGGAACAAAGGAAGGGACAAGGAAATAAGGGAGGAAACAAGGATGGGAACAAGGGAGGGAAGAAGAGAAGAAACAAGGAAATAAGGGAGGAAACAAGGATGGGAACAAGGGAGGGAAGAAGAGAAGAAACAAGGAAATAAGGGAGGGACCAAGGGAGGGATCAAGGAAGGGAACAAGGGAGGAAACAAGGAAACAAGAAAGGAAACAAGGAAACAAAGGAGGAAACAAGAATGTCAGTCCTAAAACAACAGTATGAGTGGAGCTCTGCATCCATGTGATGAGCGGTGTAACAGTCATGTGTGGTTGTGTTGTACCAGCTAACATGCTGACGACAGACAGCAGGATCTTCTCCACACTCTGGACCGGACTCCATCGCTCCGCACTGCTCTCATATCCCATCGGATCGTCGCCGGGAGCGTGGAGGATGGAGATGCACACCCGGCCGTCTGGATAGACTGGGGGAGGGGAGGGAAGGGGGGGGGCATGAGGTCTTTACAGTCTGACGTCTACACGGTCTTACGCCATTTGGTTTAGTTCAGGTTCAGTTGGTGGTGGGTCTTTCATTAAAAGTTGAGGTGTATTTTCATTGAAAGTTCAGGTGCTTTTTATTGAAATTTGATGCGGATTTTCATTGAAAGTTGAGGCGCTTTTTTATTGAAAGTTGAGGTGTATTTTCATTGAAAGTTGAGGTAGATTTTGATTCAAAGTTGAGGTGTATTTTCATTGAAAGTTGAGGTGTATTTTCATTGAAAGTTGAGGTGTATTTTCATTGAAAGTTGAGGTGTATTTTCATTGAAAGTTGAGATGTATTTTCATTGAAAGTTGAGGTGTATTTTCATTGAAAGTTGAGGTGTATTTTCATAGAAAGTTGAGTTGTATTTTCATTGAAAGTTGAGGTGTATTTTCGTTGAAAGTTGAGGTGAATTTTCATTGAAAGTTGAGGTGTATTTTCATTGAAAGTTGAGGCGTGTTTTCATTGAAAGTTGAGGTGTATTTTCATTGAAAGTTGAGGTGTGTTTTCATTGAAAGTTGAGGCGCTTTTTTATTGAAAGTTGAGGTGTATTTTCATTGAAAGTTGAGGTGTATTTTCATTGAAAGTTGAGGTAGATTTTGATTAAAAGTTGAGGTGTATTTTCATTGAAAGTTGAGGTGAATTTTCATTGAAAGTTGAGGTGTATTTTCATAGATAGAGGTGTATTTTCATTGAAAGTTGAGATGTATTTTCATTGAAAGTTGAGGAGTATTTTCATTGAAGGTTGAGGTGTATTTTCAATGAAAGTTGAGGTGTATTTTCATTGAAAGTTGAGGTGTATTTTCATTGAAAGTTGAGGTGTATCTTCATTGAAAGTTGAGGTGTATTTTCATTGAAGGTTGAGGTGCATTTTCATTGAAAGCTGAGGTGTATTTTCATTGAAAGTTGAGGTGTATTTTCATTGAAAGTTAAGGTGTATTTTCATTGAAAGTTGAGGTGTATTTTCATTGAAAGTTGAGGTGTATTTTCATTGAAAGTTGAGGTGTATTTTCATTGAAAGTTGAGGTGTATTTTCATTGAAAGTTGAGGTGTTTTTTCATTGAAAGTTGAGGTGTATTTTCGTTGAAAGTTGAGGTGTATTTTCATTGAAAGTTGAGGTGTATTTTCATTGAAAGTTGAGGCGTAATTTCATTGAAAGTTGGTGTGTTTTCATTGAAAGTTGAGGTGTATTTTCATTGAAAGTTGAGGCGTAATTTCATTGAAAGTTGGTGTGTTTTCATTGAAAGCTGAGATGTATTTTCATTGAAAGTTGAGGTGTATTTTCATTGAAAGTTGAGGTGTGTTTTCATTGAAAGTTGAGGTGTATTTTCATTGAAAGTTGAGGTGTATTTTCATTGAAAGTTGAGGTGTATTTTCATTGAAAGTTGAAGTGTATTTTCATTGAAAGTTGAGGCGTGTTTTCATTGAAGGTTGAGGCGTATTTTCATTGAAAGTTGAGGTGCATTTTCATTGAAAGTTGAAGTGTATTTTCATTGAAAGTTGAGGCGTGTTTTCATTGAAAGTTGAGGCGTGTTTTCATTGAAGGTTGAGGTGTATTTTCATTGAAAGTTGAGGTGTATTTTCATAGAAAGTTTGTGTATTTTTATTAAAAGTTGAGGCGCTTTTTATAGAAAGTTGAGGTGTATTTTCATTGAAAGTTGAGGTGTATTTTCATTGAAAGTTGAGGTGTATTTTCATTGAAAGTTGAGGTGTTTTTTCATTGAAAGTTGAGGTGTTTTTTCGTTGAAAGTTGAGGTGTATTTTCATTGAAAGTTGAGGTGTATTTTCATTGAAAGTTGAGGCGTAATTTCATTGAAAGTTGGTGTGTTTTCATTGAAAGTTGAGGTGTATTTTCATTGAAAGTTGAGGCGTAATTTCATTGAAAGTTGGTGTGTTTTCATTGAAAGCTGAGATGTATTTTCATTGAAAGTTGAGGTGTATTTTCATTGAAAGTTGAGGTGTGTTTTCATTGAAAGTTGAGGTGTATTTTCATTGAAAGTTGAGGTGTATTTTCATTGAAAGTTGAGGTGTATTTTCATTGAAAGTTGAAGTGTATTTTCATTGAAAGTTGAGGCGTGTTTTCATTGAAGGTTGAGGCGTATTTTCATTGAAAGTTGAGGTGCATTTTCATTGAAAGTTGAAGTGTATTTTCATTGAAAGTTGAGGCGTGTTTTCATTGAAAGTTGAGGCGTGTTTTCATTGAAGGTTGAGGTGTATTTTCATTGAAAGTTGAGGTGTATTTTCATAGAAAGTTTGTGTATTTTTATTAAAAGTTGAGGCGCTTTTTATAGAAAGTTGAGGTGTATTTTCATTGAAAGTTGGTGTATTTTCATTGAAAGTTGAGGTGTATTTTCATTGAAAGTTGAGGTGCATTTTCATTGAAAGTTGAGGTGTATTTTCATTGAAAGTTGAGGTGTATTTTCACTGAAAGTTGAGGTGTATTTTCATTGAAGGTTGAGGTGTATTTTTGTTGAAAGTTGAGGTGTATTTTCATTGAAAGTTTGTGTATTTTTATTAAAAGTTGAGGTGCTTTTTATAGAAAGTTGAGGCGTATTTTCATTGAAAGTTCAGGTGCTTTTTATTGAAAGTTGGGGCAAATTGTCCAAGATGCTTTAGTGTCTCTGGAGACTGAGGAGACTATTTTTTTTAAGTGAAGACTTCAAGTCACAGTGTTCAAGAGCACTTTTCGAAGGTTAAAACGCTCGAGAACATTTAGTCCGTAGTTTCCGGAGTGTTCTGAGAGTCAGTATCAACGATGTGTGAGTGTTTCTGTCAGGTGAGGCAGGAAATCAGAGATTATCAGTGAATCTGGTTCAACCTGCCATCAAACGTTTGACGGTGTGTTATCAGGCTGTGATCAGAGTTTCCTGTTGGCACCCCGTCATGGAGGTGCTTCAAGCTTTTTACAGCTGCAGCTTTTTACAGCTGCTTTTCCAGCGAGAATCAAACCATCAACCTGCAGCAGCTTCAGAACAGTCTGCTGTTTATTTTTATATATATAAAATTAAACTTCAGAAACATTCTTGTCTGGACTTGGTGACTAAAATCTGCTGTAACTGCGTGAAGACCGTTGTTTGAGTCTGTGCAGCTCTGCTAAGTGTTTTCTTCTTCATGCGTTTCATCTTTATCTGCTGCTGTCTGTTGATGCAGGATCAGACGATACAGTTACAGCAGGAAGTTCAGATGAGGGCCATGCTGGTGTGTGTGTGTGTGTGTGAGTGTGTCTAAGTGTGTGTGTGTGTTGATGATGAGAATGATGACGGGTCAGCAGCAAGTGCCCTGTCCTCTAATCAGTACGGAGCGTGCTCAGACTGACTGCAGTCCACTAATCACAGCACTAATGACAGCACGGTAACGACATGCTAACTGCATGCTAACGTTGCCGCGCGGCGTGTCCCGACAGGAACAAATGATGGGGTTTAAGGCGAACACAGAGTCTCAGCAGGTTTCTGTCGTTGCCGTGATTTCACCGGACTTTTTACACATGACATAAAAACATCAAAACACAAAAACAAATGTGTGCGGACTTACTGTTGGGGTGAAACATGTCGCAGGTGAACCTCATCTTCGGAGGACTGAGAGGATAATCAGAGGGAAAACTGAGGAGGGCTGGAAACACTCCACCTTCGAAACACGTATCTTGAGGACCCCTGCAACACACAGGAGAGCAGCGTTACATCATTTCATGTGTAGGAAACAGAACCATCTAGAAAACCGAAGAAAAGTCAGATGACAGAACCAGATCAGTGGTCGTCATTTAGGGAGTTTTAAGGCTCATTTCTGCTCCATTTTGCGCGTAAATAGAGACGTACGTCATCATCGTTCTCACGCTTTCATGCTCCTTTACGTTGGAATGGACGTTGGGCAAAACATCCTCTCGAGGGCGTCGCTCAAAAGTTTATGACAACAACAAACATGGCGACGACGGAGGAGATAAAGATCCTGCGTCTGTTCAGAAGGAGGCAAAATGGCGGCAGCGTTGTAGACGGCGGTGGTCTGTGAGACACTAAAGACGTCCCAGAGTGTGGACGGAGAGTTCCACACTCGAGGCGCCGACGGACATCCTGAAATACTGAAAGAGACGTTGGTCGTCAGTTTCTCTCGTGTCAAACCAATGTGTGGAACTCTCCGTCCACACTCTGGGACGTCTTTAGCGTCTCACAGACCACCGCCGTCTACAACGCTGCCGCCATTTTGCCTCCTTCTCAACAGACGCAGGATCTTTATCTCCTCCGTCGTCGCCATGTTTGTTGTTGTCAAACTTTATTGGAGTAACTTTTGAATCTGAGCGACGTCCTCTAGAGGATGTTTTGCTCAACGTCCATTCCAACGTAAAGGACGCATGAAAGCATGAGGACAGAGACGATGAGCGTTGAACCTTTGTTAGCCGCTAGCTGTGTACACACATGTAAACACCCTCACTGTAAGGACCCCAACAACCCCCAACGTAGCTGTCCCATGTACAGCCTGACCCTGAACATCTCATTAACCTGTATTTTTACTTTATAACAGGTTCCATCGACCCTCTTGAGGTTGTAGCGGATGTTTAATAGATGTTCAGAGTACTTTAGGTTAAGTTCAACACCTCAGAGATTTTGTGCACTGCAGTGAGGCATTAAAGAGTTTGTGTTGGACCAACGACCCCATCAGTCCATACTCTTCTGTACGCAGCATCAGTGTATGGACGTAGAGGCGTGATGTGTTCAGTGTCACGCAGCTGTGTGGTGATTATCAGACTTGAGATGATGTTTGAATATCTGAACACATCAGTTATCCTCTGTGTTCCTCCTCTGATCTGATCTTCTACCTGCAGGTTATTTCTGACTCGTCCACACCCTCTCTCTCTCTCTCTCTGATTGGTTATCGGCACATCTGACGCAGGTTTTATCAGCCAGTGAAGAACGCGGCTCGCTGTCTGGATTCATCTCTTCAACAAATATCCACATATGAAGGAAAACTGTAAACACGTTTCATAGAAGTCTCTCAGGGCGCACTCACACTGTCCTTCTGTCCCGGGCCAAAACCGTTTTTTCAGCTAAAGCCTAGTACGTTTAAGCAGTGTGAGTGCCCCCGTACCGCGCATAACTGCGGACAGCGGGCCGTCCACGTCCAGCAGAGCCGTTTGCACATGTACGAGCACGAGCGTGCGCACGTGTACGAGCACGAGCCCTACGGCGTTAGCGGTATGTGCGCCTGTTCGGACATAGAAAAAAGAAGGACGGACCATGCGCGGACATTTAACAACAACAACGGCGGTGAAAGGTTCACGTTGGTGTGATGCGGAGGTGGAGTGTTTACTGCAGATTTGGTCGATGAAAAGATTCAAAAACAGTCGACAAGACGCACAAAAACTCCGAGGTCTATGGAAAGATCTGGAAAGAAAGCCACGCATCGCCATGACGTCATCAATGCGTGTGACGTGTTACGGCGTGATGACGTATGGACAGCAAGAAGCATTGGCCGGCCCTGGTAGTGTGAGTACAAACGGGGCTGGGGTACTTAAGGTCGACCAAATCTGCAGTAAACACTCCACCTCCGCATCACACCAACGTGAACCTTTCGCCGCCATTGTTTGAAATGTCCGCGCATGGTCCCTCCTATTTTCTATGTCCGAACAGGCGCAAATAAATTACGTCAGAACCGCCGTAGGCCTTGGCTCTTGCTCGTACACGTGTGCACGCTCGTGCCCGTACATGTGCAAACGCGCTTTACAAAAGCCCACCTCTCCCAAACGGGCCGTGGACGGCCAGCTGGCCGCAGTTATGCGCGGAGCGGTTGAACTCACACTGGTCAAACGCACTAGGCTTGACCCGAAAAACCTGTTTTGGCCCGGTGCGGAAGGACAGTGTGAGTGCGCCCTAACAAAGTTTCATGTTTTAACTGTTTGCAAAAAGCTGTATCGTCCCATATAAGCTCAATTTAAGCACTTTTAATGCACTTTATTCAACATTTCAAGCACTTTTCAAACCACCACATTCAGTCTGTGCAGCTCTGCTAAGTGTTCACGTGTCCACATTAAACTTCAAGTGTTTTCAAGGAGTGTAAGCACCCGTAAGAAGCCTGGAGTCCTGGTACACCTGAGAGTCTGACAGCATTACACCTGAGGGTTCGTCTCAGGTAATTATGGGATGTGGTGACGATGATGTCACAATGTTGGACTGTGAATGAGCTGCAGGTTAAATTGAAAGGCAGACTGAAGCTGCTGGCACACGAACAACAAAAACAACAGGAGACTCAATCACAGCTGATAATGATGATGATGATGACACCCAGCTGCTGCCTTCACTGACATCACGTTCACTGCAGCTTCTCCCAGCGCTGACTGAGGCCCTGTTTACACGGGGGAAACCCCCCTCCAGAGTGTAAACGTTAAAAAGGCTCCTGCGTTGTGTTTGCGTGTAAAGGTAAAAACACTAAAGTGAGCTCTGATCTGCTCCAGCGTTGTGTTTGCGTGTAAAGGTAAAAACACTAAAGTGAGCTCTGATCTGCTCCAGCGTTGTGTTTGCGTGTAAAGGTAAAAACACTAAAGTGAGCTCTAATCTGCTCCAGCGTTGTGTTTGCGTGTAAAGGTAAAAACACTAAAGTGAGCTCTGATCTGCTCCGGCGTTGTGTTTGCGTGTAAAGGTAAAAACACTAAAGTGAGCTCTGATCTGCTCCAGCGTTGTGTTTGCGTGTAAAGGTAAAAACACTAAAGTGAGCTCTGATCTGCTCCAGCGTTGTGTTTGCGTGTAAAGGTAAAAACACTAAAGTGAGCTCTGATCTGCTCCAGCGTTGTGTTTGCGTGTAAAGGTAAAAACACTAAAGTGAGCTCTGATCTGCTCCAGCGTTGTGTTTGCGTGTAAAGGTAAAAACACTAAAGTGAGCTCTGATCTGCTCCAGCGTTGTGTTTGCGTGTAAAGGTAAAAACACTAAAGTGAGCTCTGATCTGCTCCAGCGTTGTGTTTGCGTGTAAAGGTAAAAACACTAAAGTGAGCTCTGATCTGCTCCAGCGTTGTGTTTGCGTGTAAAGGTAAAAACACTAAAGTGAGCTCTGATCTGCTCCAGCGTTGTGTTTGCGTGTAAAGGTAAAAACACTAAAGTGAGCTCTGATCTGCTCCAGCGTTGTGTTTGCGTGTAAAGGTAAAAACACTAAAGTGAGCTCTGATCTGCTCCAGCGTTGTGTTTGCGTGTAAAGGTAAAAACACTAAAGTGAGCTCTGATCTGCTCACGCTGGCTCTCGTGGCGTACGTGTTTCCGTAACATCCGTGTGCAGAGTTCAGGTAAACAACAACAAACATGTGGGACTGTTTCCATCAGTGGGACGTTCAAGTGTCCTGGGTGGAGCCGAGGCGGTGGGAGGCTGCAGACCGTGCTGCAGATCCCCGTCACACTGTACGCAGTCCTGCTTCTCCGCTGTTAGGGAGAGAAGGAGAAGGACGTTTCCCAGCATGCACCAGCTCTGGGTGCTGTTGTGTGGCAGCGCTTCACAGCTCCACCTACACACCTGACGTACACACTACATCCAATTTACACTTTTACGTCACCGTGTGCACGCGGATTTACCCCCAAAGACTCTCGTTTAACGCGGAATAAAAAGTGAGAATGCAACGCCACTTTTGCGTTTCCTGGGGGGCCTGACTGTTCCATGTCTCGTATGATTCATCATGACCGGAAACAACAAGTAAAGCAGGTTCTAGCTGTTCTTTAGGAGCTCTGCGTCATGGTCCTTTAAGGTTCAAGTCATCCTCTAGGCTGATGTTACACCGGACAGTAATATAAATGACAATTTGGACGCCTTTTTTGCGGACTGGTCCGTGAATTCAAACAGACAGAGGTATATTGTCATGGGGCTAACTTCTTCTGACGCATATGTTGAACGTCACTGTACGCCCAACACGTCACGTCAACGCCTATCCCAGAAAGACGGGAAAGGAGTAATATTAGTCCTCGGTTTCACACACACAGGACGTCGAATCGCAGCCTCTGCCTGGCCGCAAATAAGGTTTATTCTCTGTCTAAAAACCCGTTAGATATTTCTAAGTCATAACAGACATTCAAACACAACAGCCCTCATCACTGCGCTTTACGTGCATGTTGTTACTGTGTGTCTTTTATATTTTACGTGTCTTATACGAGTGACATTGGATGTGAAGTCAACAGATTATGATGAATGACCTGAGTGGGTTCTTAAGCCCTCAGTGTTGTCTGCAGGCTTCTGCACAGACAGCTTTTCATCCACAAACTAGAGGCTGAACAAACTGCAAATCATGCGACAGTGAAGTCTTTCACTCAACATGATTGAAGATGTGTTTATTTAAACCTCCTGTTGAGCTCAGAGGCTGTGTGTGTGGGAGCGGTGACACCTGCTGGTCACGTCCAATGTCACACTCCAGCATCTGGAAAAAGACACCGCGTCCAACAAAGAGAGAGAAAGAGCAGGGCTCCAGACTGCAAACGAAAATGGTCCCATTTTGCAACCAAAATTACAGAGTGTGCGACTGAATTTTACATCTAGTTGCGGTGTTTATACTTTATACTACCTCCCTGAGCACCGTAGGCTACACTTGGACATGTGGACCAGAGGAGCCGGGGATCGAACAGCTGATCTTTGGTATGGGGAACACCCACTCTATCCCCTGAGCCAGAGACGCCCCGATATTGTAGCTACTGTCACGACAGTGACTGTGCTGTCCGTTTACCTTCGCGGGGGCAGCAGCTCCAGCAGGGGACCCCAAACTTCCGTTTCCCGGGCCACATTAACCAGCTCTAACTGGGGGATCCTGAGGCGTTCCCAGGCCAGTGTGGAGATCTAATCTCTCCACCTGGTCCTGGGTCTTCCCCGAGGCCTCCTCCCAGCTGGACGTGCCTGGAACACCTCCCTAGGGAGGCGCCCAGGGTTCATCCTTACCAGATGATCCTGAACCACCTCAACTGGCTCCTTTCAACGCAAAGGAGCAGCGGCTCTACTCCGAGTTCCTCACGGATGCTGAACTTCTCCCCCTCTCTCTAAGGGAGACTCCAGACCCCCTCCTGAGGAAACACATTTCGGGCACTTGTACCCGCAACCTCGTTCTTTTGATCATGACCCTTCAATAAAAATGTGACACTGAATTTGAAACAGCACATTGTAATTTCTGCATCTATTGTTGATTTACCATGTGGGCCCCGAAAGTTCTGGTTGCGGCCCTAAAATTCTCAGTCGGGGGGCCACAGCGCTCCTCGTGAAACAAAAGTGAGTGTGTGTAGCCCTGAAAGGTCTTCCCTTTCTCTCTAAACTGATCTACAACCTCTGCTAAAGTCCTCAGATTCAGCAGATCTCATCCTGTTTACTTGTGTGACCGCGTTTGTTTTCACGGCGTCCGTTCAAAACTAAACGCCCGCTTCATTTTTTAACGGTTTCTTCTCGGGGACTTAAAACAGTACTCACATGATGAGAGCCTCCCATTCAAAGAAGTTCTCCTCGTTGGCTGGACCTGCAGACACAGACACTCTGTTAATCATTTGTGCCAAGAATATATATTATTATACAATAATAAGCACTTTAACTTAAAGTATATGTATCTAATTTATGTGGTGCTGTTAACCAGAGCTCAACAGTCACAGTAACAGAGAAAAAGCAACAGATTCTTGACCCTCAGTCAGAGAAATAACTTGTTACGGTCAGAACTCGAAGCAGAAAACGCTGCTTATGCAACGACGCAGCAAATTAAGTTGTTTAACTTTAGAAACAATTTATAGAAAATCATTTGGTTTCATTTCTGTAATCAAGCTTTTATTATTTTGTGTCACATCTGGAACTAAATACTCCAATATAATATTGTATATACTTTGCACTGATGTTGGCATCATTTTCGTCTGTACTTGTGTTGTTGTTGTTGTTGCTGTGTGTAATACTTCCCTGCGTGTGCTTGAATTGCCCATCGGGGAAAATATAAGGTTAAATATAAGGTGGTTTCAGCAACCGAAAGCTGTTGCCTGGTTACCAGCCTGGCAAAGTTGCTGAGCCCTTTTGAAAGTGCAATATGTTAGACAGTAGAAAAAGTGAAATGTTGCTTTTATTCACATTTCCATGTAAGCTGTACAAAAAAAGGTACAAAGGTCATCCTGGGGTCAAAATGACCCGTGAGGCAAAAAGAGTTGAACTCAAGGTCACAGAGTTATTTACAAACCACAGAAAGTTACAATGTTTGAGTTGTTTTAATTTTAATCAGTAGCAGACGTAACAAGACAAATCATGGGGTCTTCTCACGGACGGCTGTGCCTTTGATCAGTCTCAGATCAATGAGCAGCAGACGTGAACGAGACAGTAGCAGACGTAAACAACACACAGGTGTTATGGCAGACTGCAGAGATTATAAAGGTGCTGCAGACGACAGGGCCCTGAACTCTGTCTGTGCTGAAGCCGTGAGTGTGCGTTACAACGCTGAAGAGGCTCTAGAGCGAGACGACTCTGATTCAGAAGAGGAAGTGGAGGATGCATCAGAAGAAGAAGATGGGGAGGAATACAACCCAGAGCATGAGGAATCATCTTCAGGAGAAGAACAAAACCCTGAAGCTGGAAGAGAGACTTGGCAGGATAACACGGTCCTCAGCAGCGTGTGACCAACACGGCAGGCACGCAGAACAAAACGTCATAAAGATGACCCCAGGACCCACAAGGTACGCCGTTTCTCATGCCCATGACATTATCCCTACGTTCTACCTGTTTATCACACCAGCAACAGAAAAAATAATCCTGGAGATGACAAATCTGGAGGGTTTTCGCAAATACGGAGACAGCTGGAAAAAGATGGATGAGACTGACCTGCAGGCCGACTTAGGGCTGCTAATCTTAGCTACCTGTGTACAGGTCCCGAGGTGAGGCTGCAGCTAGTCTATGGGATGCAGAGAGTGGAAGGCCAATTTTCCGAGCCACAATGCCACTCAAACTCTTTCACACCTACTCAAGACTGCTACGATTTGATGACCGTGAGTCAAGACCAGCAAGACGCGTGACAGACAAACTTGCAGCCATAAGAGAGGTATATCCGCAATATATCCGCAAAGGCTGCACACTTGCATACTGCCCTACATGTGCCAATCAGTTGAATGGGTTATGTTATTTTTCATGTCTTGTATTGTCCATTGTCTTCAGTTGTTCACCGGAGAAAGAAAAGAAAGGAACTGAGTCATTGGGATGAATAAAAATGCATTCAAAGCTCCTTTTTGCACATTTTTTTTTCTTTTCTTAAGCTATAGAAATTAAGTGAAGAGGGGAAACTCAGTTATTCACACATTTTGTGGTAAATGACAAGTTTTTTTTTTCAAGCAAGATGAAATTTAAAGCTGAACTTAAAGCAATAAAGCTGCTTAAATTAGGGGTTTAGTGAAGACGGGTCATTTTAACCCGGAGGACACAGGACGTATACAGAAAATGAGGACAACAGGAGGGTTAAACATTGAATGGGGTTTTTAATTTTTAAGTGATATCGACTGTTTTGAACTGTTGTTTCTCTGTTTCTCTTATTGTTTTAAATGAGTTTAGTTCTGCTGTATTGTTCTTATTCTTTTGACACTGTTGTTTTTGTATTTTGCATTTCTTCTGAGGCACTTTTTGTTTGTTTGTCTTGACTTGAAAACACTTTGGCTCAACTTCTGTTGTTTTTAAATGTACCGTAGAAACAAAAGTGACTTGACTTGAATGAGTAACTGTATCTGTAAAAACACGTGGACGGTCTCACCTGCAACAATCCCCTCAGGTGGGTTCAGAGTCAGCTCTGAAACACAAACACAGGTTAGCTTCATGTTAGCATGCTGTGTCAACATTAGCATCCAAGCTAACAGCTGATAAAACTGACTAACCAAAAGTACCTTTAACGTTAACTTAGTTATCTTTAATCTAATATGTACACAATTATGTTAGAACATGAAGAAATATCGATAAAACACGAAGGCTCATAGTAGCTAACCGAGGTGAACCAAACTCCATTTAAAAAACAGTTAAAATAATGATTTTTACCGCAAAACACTTAATAAACACAATCATTGTGAGACTAAAATGTTTCAGGACGCTTCTATAGACTTTAATCTTTAATTCGGCATAAAACACTTAGATTAACCACATTGTTACATTTGATTAATCTTTAATTTAGTTGGTCACCAGTTTTCAAAAGTTATCGGGAATGTGTCACCAATCGGACGCTGTTAGCTGGTGTTGTCCCTATTCGGACGGATGTGATCCGCAGTTTCCGGTCTTTTCGTTAAGTAGAATTAATTTGAACACTTCTAAGAATCTACAAGTGAAGTTTCACATTTGTACATGAACATTTAAGTGTCAAAAATTGTAAAATAAAGTGACGTTGATTAGAAGAAGCAGTCACAACGTTTGGGCTTTTACTTTATAAATTGAAATTAAGACTTTACGCTTTATTTTGGAGGTGTTAACGCATGAGCTTTTATTTTGAAGGACTGAAGTATGTGTTGACAACATTGATATTAATGTGGACGACCAGCAGCTCCAGTGTTTACAGCAAGGAGATATAAAGGGTTAGCACACGGCTAATTCACCGGTGTTAGCATCTTTTTGAGCACTGTTGTAAACACAAAGATAAATTAGGACGTTAAATCTATATTTGGTTACACAGATAAGAAGTTAGACTTTAGTTTAACACCATTAAATCAACTCTAAACGTTACACCATCATTTATATTCGTAGGTTAAACAAGCTAGCATAAAAACTGTCCGACTGGTGACACAGTCCCGCGACTGCAAAGAGCGCTGACGAGCCACAACAACAACTTAGCTAATGTGTTATTTTAGGACCCGTTAATGCTCCTGCGTGTTTGAACACGACGCCGAATTAAAGCTACACGTCATTCCTTCACATAAAGTTTTGTTTTTGTTGAAATAAATAAGCGACAGTGACGCAGAGGAAAGAAAACACTTAAAAGCGACGGTTTTTCTATGGAGTTCGGTTCACGGGGCTGTTAGCTTAGCTTCTCCGCTGCTAACGTGTTCTAAGTGATCTCATTGGCTGACGGCGGCGTTCCAAAGTCTCCCATTGGCTGAGGGCGGTGTCCCGTTCACTCACGTTTATACTCGGCCATGAGTCTCTTCAGCGCGGTGCCGGCCATCACGGTTTAACGGGGAAATTAAAAAAGCTGCTCAGGGTTTTATTTATTTTTTTACCCCAACAAGGAATCTGTCACCGCAGCTGAGCGACCGCGCACTTCCGGTTGTTTACGGGTCGGGTTCGGCCCACAGCGCCCCCTGCTGGCGAGCTTCTCCTCCTCCTCACAGCGCCCCCTGCTGGCGAGCTTCTCCTCCTCCTCACAGCGCCCCCTGCTGGCGAGCTTCTCCTCCTCCTCACATTGCCCCCTGCTGGCGAGCTGCTGCTTCTTCCTCTTCTCCTCCTCTACCTCCTCCTCCTGATTCTTCCCCCCCTTCTCCTTCTTGTCCTCCTCCTCCTCTTCCTCTTCCTCTTCCTCTTCTCCTCCTCCTCCTCCTCCTCCTGATTCTTCCCCTTCTTCTCATTCCCCTTCTCCTCCTCTTCCTCTTCTCCTCCTCCTCCTCCTCCTGATTCTTCCCCTTCTTCTCATTCCCCTCCTCCTCCACCTCTCTCCTCCTCTTCCTCTTCTCCTCCTTCTCATCTTCCTCTTCCTCCTCCTCTTACTCCTGATTCTTCCCCTCCTTCTCCTTCTCCTGCTCCTCTTTCTCTTCCTCCTCCTCCTCCTCCTCCTGATTCTTCCCCTTCTTCTCATTCCCCTTCTCCTCCTCTTCCTCTTCTCCTCCTCCTCCTGATTCTTCCCCTCCTCCTCCTCCTCCTCCTCCTCTTCTCCTCCTCTTCCTCTTCCTCCTCCTCCTCCTCCTCCTCCTCCTCCTCCTCCTCTTCCTCCTCCTCCTCCTCCTCTTCCTCCTTCTCCTCCTCCCTTTTCTTCTTCTCCTCCTTTTTCTTTTTTCTTTAATTAAACGTCTTTTTCAAAGATGACGTTACAAATACAAATACTTTTATCATGTGATTAACGATTCACGTGTTTATTCTCTTAGTTTACACCTGTAGGAATATATTATTATTATTATTATTATGATTATTATTATTATTATTATTATTATTGTTATTATTATTATTATTATTATTATTATTATTATTATTATTATTGTTATTATTATTATTATTATTATTATTAATTATTATTATTATTATTATTATTATTATTATATTATTATTATGATTATTATTATTATGATTATTATTATGATTATTATGATTATTATTATTATTATGATTATTATTATTATGATTATTATTATTATTATGATTATTATTATTATTATTATTATATTATTATTATTATGATTATTATGATTATTATTATTATTATTATTATTAATTATTATTATTATTATTATTATTATATTATTATTATTATTATGATTATTATTATTATGATTATTATTATTATTATTATTATTATTATTATTGGTGTAATTCTTTCCTGTCTGATCCCTTGTCTTCTTTAACTGATTTCTATTTAATTTTACTCGGGTTTATTATTTTTTATCTTTGCTAATTCATTATTATTTAATTTGGTCAAGTATTTTATTTATTATTCATTTTGTTTAGGTGTTAAAGACGTCACTCACTCGGTTGTTTTTATATTGAATTTGATTTATGGTCGCAATAAAATACAAATACCTGTAAAAAACTGTCCATTATAAGTCCTGCATTTAAAATGTGCTGGGGTAAAAGTGTCTAAAGTATTTAAAGTAAATGTGCTGTCAGGTAAAAACCAGGTCTCTCAGAAAGTCAGGATTTAAATAAAACACTTATTCTTTGTTTTGTTTTAAACATCAAGCATTAACGTTTACTGTACAACTCATTTAACAAAGATGAATGTTACAACTTCCTGTTCCTCTCCGGGAACCATCACCGTATCGTGGTGGAGAGGTTAGTGTGTCCCTGTGAACCTGAGGGCTGTGTTGTCTGGAGCCTGGTGCTCCTGGTCTCCCACGGCAGAGTGGTCTCAGTCGAGGGGTCGGACTAAGGGCGCACTCACACTGTCCTTCTGGCCGGGGCAAAAAACGTTTTTCAGCTAAAGCCTAGTACCTTTAAGCAGTGTGAGTGCACCCGCTCCGCGCACAACTGCGGCCAGAGGTGGGCTTTAGCGGAGCCGTTTGCACATGTACGAGCACGAGCACGAGCCCTACGGCAGTAGCGTTATGTCCGCCTGTTCGGACATGTAAATAGAAGGACGGACCATGCGCGGACATTTAACAACAACAACAATGGCGGTGAAAGGTTCAGGTTGGTGTGATGCGGAGGTGGAGTGTTTACTGCAGATTTGGTCGATCAAAAGATTCAAAAACAGTCGACAAGACGCACAAAAACTCTGAGGTCTGTGGAAAGATTTGTAAACAAAGCCACACACACGCGATCAATGCGTGTGACGTGTTACGGCGTGATGGCGTATGGACAGCAAGAAGCATTCGCCGAGGCCCAGGTAGTGTGAGTACAAACAGGGCTGGGGCGCGGGGGGAGAGGGAGGGGGGGACAAGTACCCTAAAGCCCGGGTCGCGGAGCGGAAGGACAGTGTGAGTACGCCCTAAGAATGGTTCACAAAGACTCTGTGGACAACTGACTGAAGGAGGAGACCTTCCAGGATATTTTATCCCAGAAGACTCCGGATCGAGTTGCAAGGTACTGACAGGCTAGAAGGGCTGCAGCCTCTGCTGTGTCGGAGGCAAAGCAGTGGGTGTGGGAGGAGTTTGGAGAAGTCATGGAGCAGGACTTTTGGGCGGCACCAAGGTGCTTCTGGAAAACCATTCGACACCTCAGGAGGGGGAAACAGGGAACCGTCCAAGCTGTTTACAGTAAGGACGGGACGCTGGTGACCTATTATCCGGGATCGGGTCTCGGGGGCAGCAGCTCTAGCAGGGGACCCCAAACTTCCCTTTCCTGGGCCACATTAACCAGCTCTAACTGGGGGATCCTGAGGCGTTCCCAGGCCAGTGTGGAGATCTAATCTCTCCACCTGGTCCTGGGTCTTCCCCGAGGCCTCCTCCCAGCTGGACGTGCCTGGAACACCTCCCTAGGGAGGCGCCCAGGGTTCATCCTTACCAGATGATCCTGAACCACCTCAACTGGCTCCTTTCAACGCAAAGGAGCAGCGGCTCTACTCCGAGTTCCTCACGGATGCTGAACTTCTCCCCCTCTCTCTAAGGGAGACTCCAGACCCCCCCCCTGAGGAAACACATTTCGGCCGCTTGTACCGGCAACCTTGTTCTGTGGGTCATGACCCAGCTTTCATGACCACAGGTGAGGGTAGGAACGAAGACTGACCAGTAGATTAAGAGCTTTGCCTTCCGGCTCAACTCTCTTTTCGTCACAACTGTGCGGTAGAGCGACTGCAGCACCGCCCCCACTGCGCCGATTCTCCGGCCAAACTCACGTTCCATCGTCCCCTCACTCGTGAACAAGATCCCGAGGTACTTGAACTCCTAATCGGTGTCATGAGCTCATCAATATATTTGATTATCAGTCCCTCCGGCAGCTCAGCACCCTCTTCACCTGTACGAGCACCAGCTTCATCTTTAGTCCGTAGATCACCGGGTTCAACGTGGTCTGGACCACCACAACCAGGACGGAGCTGGTGATGGAGGCGCTCCCGGGCTGCAGTCGGCGCTGCAGCAGCTCTACAGCGCTGCCGATGGAGTAGTTGGCAAAGACAATCAGGTGAGGCAGACAGGTGCGCAGCGCTTTGTTGCTGAAGGACGGTGAGCGCTGCAGACAGATGGAGAGGATCCTGCCGTAGGTGAAGAGCACGAAGGCGATGGGCAGGAAGATTAAGACCACAGAGATAAGCAGTCCGTACATGTCAATCAGCATTGCCTTGCCACAACTCAGGCTGATGAAGCTGTACATGTCGCAGTAGATCCTGTGAAGCTGTGTGTGGCAGAGCGGTAAGCGGCTGGCAAGCAGCGCAGTACCACCCACCAGAGCAGCAGGTATCAGCCAGCACAGCAGGAGCAGCACCACCACCCTGGTAGGAGACAACAATGCGGCGTACCGCAGCGGCCGGCAGATGGACAGGTAGCGGTCAAAGGCCATGGCTGACAGCAGCAGGAAGCCGGAGCCGCCCAGAGAGTACAACATGAAGGCCTGAAACAGACATGGGGTCCTGGACACCTGCACAAAGCTGCTGCCTGACAGCAGGTCGGACAGAAGTTTTGGATAAACCACAGTGCTGCCTGCCAGAGAGTTCAGCAGAACCGCCGCCACGAAGGCGAACATCGGCAGACGAAGACTTGGCTGCGAACAGATGAGATAAACCACCAGAGAGTCACTGAACAACACAAAGAGATACACCAATAAAAACAAGAAGAAGAAGAGTGAACTGTGGCCAGACAGCTGCACAAAACCGTCCAGCGTCAGTGACGTCACAGAGGTCACGTTAAACTCTGCTGACGTCATGAGGAGACGGAAACAACAAGGACCTGATTCACTTCAGATCAATGAGTTCATGAAGGGAATTTACCTGTTTACACAACAACATTCATTTACAGGACATTGATATAAGGAGCAATAATGTGGCATTCATATATAAAATATTAATATACCATACATCAATTAAACATTAATATAAACTTAATATCAGGAAAGTTAATATAGGCATCAATAATATTAATATATCATTCATGTGTCAACATAACAATATAATTTATGATTCCTTTATATCTCATTCAAAAGCTATAGTACATTAATATTATAAGCCTGTGAATGTGCTCATTTGTCCAGGTCATCGTTATCCCCAAAGCAATTTCAGTCAAAAGCAAAGAGTTTGCCTGTGACGTCCATATGGAGAATGACAAGAGCCTCCACATTGGGTTATTTAATACAATACAACCCTCTTACACAGATCAATATCTACTGTTTGACTCTCACCACCCCCTGGAACACAAGCTTGGAGTTATCAAAACACTGCACACAGAGCTGATAACACACCCACCAGCTCACAGGCCCGAGGGGAAGAACGCAAGCACCTGAGAGGGGACCGCAAAACCTTTGGCTCCCCCAGCTGGACCTTTGTGAAAACTGCAGCTGCCTCCAGAAAGAAAAACAAACTGGATGAGAGAGAAAAAGCAAACAAGAGAAACAACGTAGTCCTTCCGTGTGTGGCTGGGGTATCAGAGAAACTCAGGAGGATCTTCAACAAACACTGCATCCCTGTGTGTTTCAAACCCAGTAACACACTCAGACAGAGACTAGTACATCCCAAATCACAGAACCCCACACACCCACAAGAGCAATCTGGTTTATGCTGTTAATGCAACGAGGAATGCAAAGATCTCTACACTGGAGAAACAAAACAACCACTGCATAAACGCACGGCCCGACACAGGAGAGCTCACTCCTCAGGCCTGGACTCTGCTGCCCACTCACATCTCAAGGAGACAACAATGTCCACATCCTGGACAGAGAGGACAGATGGTTTGAAAGAGAAGGGAAAGAAGCCGTCAATGCAAAAGTAGACAAACCATCGCTAAACATGTGTGCGAGACTCAATAAAGCACTAACAAGGTCCAAACCTACTTCCCAGCAACGAATGTCCAACTAATGAAGGCACTTGGAGCACAAAGGGTCCCAGTGCAT
This sequence comes from Echiichthys vipera, assembly GCF_963691815.1. Taxonomy (NCBI): domain Eukaryota; kingdom Metazoa; phylum Chordata; class Actinopteri; order Perciformes; family Trachinidae; genus Echiichthys; species Echiichthys vipera. The sequence continues at coordinate 29,697,998 of NC_139835.1, read as the reverse complement.
CATCGGCCTTGTTAAAGTTTAAATACCTAAATCTCAACCAGTTAGTTGGACCAGTCCCAGCCTGGTCCTGCTCCTGGTCAAGGTCCAGTCCCAGCCTGGTCAGATGCGTACAAGAACTGATGAAGCCGATGATGCTTTGGAGATTAATATTAAGAGTAATATATGGCACTTCAATATGTTATTCATTAAAAGAATATTAATATAAATAACATTGATATTAGAATATATGATCTGTTTATGCATCTTACATCAGCTATAGGACATTAATATTATTTATAATATATAGAACATTCATATATAATTCATTAAAAGAACATTAATATAAAGAACAGTAATATACCATTCATTAAACAAATATTAATGTAAAAATATACAATGCCTTTATATATCAAACATAGGTTATAGAACATTCACATTATCAGTAATATATAAAACATTCATATCTGTAGAGAAGATGCATCGTAATCAGACAGAAACATCATCACACTGAACATGAAACATGAAGAGAAGCAGATCTGCGATCACCTACTTTTATCTCACTGACCTTCGTCCTCTGTGGAGCTCATTAAACACCAACAGCAGCATCACTGTCGTCCCCACTGTCAGAGGACACTTCTACCAAGTTCTTGTTAACTTTTACAGAGGAGCAATCTGATGTAACACCCTTTCAAAATACTGTTTCCACGTCCAACAACTTCCGAACCTGTGAAACTTTTAAGATCACTTCCTTCTTTTCGTTGACAGGAAAGCAGGAAAATGACAATTCTGTTGTTTTTTTTAAAACTCTGATCTGTTCAAACAACAGGGAACGCAGCACCGCCATTGCCGGCGTGCTCAAACCTGTCGTGGACGTCCTTCAGGACTCGGCTCACAGCAGGGATGGAAAGATAGCATGTATCCATTGAAGTTGTAAAGCACAGCTGATAGCTACAAACAAGTAAAAGACACATATTAACACAACTTACCTGGAATTTTGACTTCCTTCGTTGACCGGGGCCCATGCTTGCTCCTTCTTAACTTGATCCCTGTAAAATATAAATAGGGGATGGTTCAGCTCCAGGTGCCCGCAGAACGCCACGAAGATCCTCTCCTCCGTGTCTTTCCACCCAAACAACAGTATTGAGAATCTCAATGCTGATTGTCTAACTAACGTTAACTTTGACCGGTCGAGTCTAGATGGTAACCCAAGATTTGTGAAAGTGTTGCAAGGTTAAGATTAGGCATTAATCATGAATGGTTAAGGTTAGATGGTTAAACATTGAACTAGAATGGTTAAGGTTAGTAGAGGTGGTTGGGAAGCTTGTCCCGTGAGTTGCAGGTTTTCACAGATCTAGGGTTTTGATCTAGACACGACTACATTGACCCCCTCACAGTTATTTTTTTACTTCATTAAAGTTAATTGTAACTTTTTGATGGCTAAATATGTCTTGATCAGCATTCGGTGTTAACAGAAGACCAGCTGGTAACTTAAAGGTTGTTGATTTTCAATCAGCTCTGTGTCACTGCTGCAATTAACACCAGCGACAACAGCTCCCATCTTACCTGGAAAAAGTCCACTAGGTGACTTGCTCATCACTCATCATCACTCATCTTCAACTGCGTCACTTAGGGTAAGGACTCGTTCCCTACCCAGGGTAAGAATCCCATTGGTTTCCTGCTGAGAGCCATGGCCTCAGATTTAGAAGTGCTGATCCTCATCCCAGCTGCTCCACACTCTGCTGCGAACCAATCCAGTGAGTGCCGAAGGTCACTGACCGACGATGCCATCAGGACCACATCATCTGCAAAAAGCGGAGAGGAGAACACCGGCAAACTGAACTGCAACCACTCCTCACCATGACTACGTCTTGATATCCTGTGAATGAAAAACACAAACAGGATTGTTGACAAAGTGCAGCCCTGGCAGAGGCCAACCCCCACCGTGAATGGTTGACAGAAACATCTACTGTTGCACAACCTTGGACACATCATCAGTGTTGTTTCCTGGGATCTCTGGGTGTTTTGGGTCTTACAACAAACACCCTCCTCAAGGCGACCCAGCCGAGGCTGATCAGATCCCGGCTTGTGTCCAAGTGGCATTCTACTGCCCCCACTGCTCTCCCCTCTTCAGCCAGAGCCATCCGGAGGCTCTCTCTGCTGTCCCCACGTTGTTGCCCATCTCTCTTCTTCGGTTGGCACCTGTTATGCCCAGTGTGCCATAGACCTTGCTCAAGGAGTGACTGGCAAAACCCCGACTGCCCACCTCCACTGGCATACACCTGGTCCTCCAACCGTTCCTCCGACAATCTTCCGCCAGCTCTTCGTACTTTTCCCTCTTTGTTTCATGAGCCTCCTCCATCCTCTCCTCCCAGGGAACTGTTAGCTCCAGCAAGATGAGTGGTTTTGTGGCCTCTGAGACCAAGATGATGTCAGGTCGAATTTGACTTACTGCCAAGAATCCAGACGCAGTTCTTGCTTTGAGTGTACAGAGATTGGATGGCCCTGAGAAGTGACCCCCTCACCCCATACTCTTGCAGCGACTCCCACAGTATTGTCCGGGGGACCAATCATATGCCTTCTCCAGATCCAAAAAACACATGTCGACTGGATTGGCATACTCCCAAGCCCCCTCCAGGAACTCCGATAATTAAGGTTGGGAAGTTATCTTTGCAAGAGTTAAGAGCTGATTCATTGTTCAACGTCCAGGACAGACTCTGCATTGTTCCTCTTCAATCTGAAGTTCGACTATAGGTTGAACTCTCTTTTCCAGCACCTTGGAGTAGACTAGCAGAAAGGCTGAGTAGTGTGGTACCCCTGTAATTGGCACAAACTCTCTGGTCCCCCTTTTTGAACAGGGGAACCGCTAACCCGGTTGACAAAGACAGCCCCTGGCCACCAAAAGTTTTCAGCAATTTTGGATGGATCTCATCAATCCCCAGGGCTTTGCCATTGTGGAGTTGTTTGACTACCTCAGTGACTTCTGACAGGGATACTGACGATGATCCCCCATCAGCCTCCAGCTCTGCCTCTACATTAGAGGGTGTGTTACTCGGATTCAGGAGTTCCTTTTCCAGATTCTCCCTCTTAAGGTGCTGAACGGTTTTCCAGAAGCACCGTGGTGCCAACCAAATTTTCTTCTCTTACACCTGCTGCTTTGCCTCTAAAATGGAAAATGCTGCAGCCCTTTAGGCCTATTGGTACCATTTAAACACCCCTGGAGTCTTCGGGGATAACATATCCAGATGTTCCCAGTTCACCTTCACTACATGTTTGGGCTTACCAGGTCTTTCAAGAATCTTGCCCCATCCTCTAATCCAACTCATCACCAGATTGTGATCCGTTGACAGCTCCACCCCTTTAATCCCCCAAGTGTCCAAAACATGCAGTCTCAGATCAGACTATACGATCACAACATCTATCATCGACCTTCAATAGGATGCTCTGGTACCACGTACACCACGTACGCATCCTTATGTTAGAACATGGTGTTTCTTATAGAAATACCATGACCAGAACAGAAGCTACTAAAAAATGACCGCTTAGGTTTAGAACAGGGAGGCAGATCCTCCAAATCACGCCTCTCCAGGTGTCCCCATCATTGGTGTTGAAGTGTCCCAGCATAACTGTGGAGACCCCTACTGGTGCCCCATGCAGGACTCCATTCAGGGTCTTTAAGAAGGCAGAATACTCCAAACTGCTTTTGGGTGCATATGCACAAACAACAGTCAGAATCCCTCAACCATAGGAGGCACCCTCTTGTCCACCGGGGTAACCTTCAAGACTGTTGCGCTCAGCCAGTGGTTTGTGAGTATCCCCACACCTGCCAGGTGCCTCACACCCTGTTTGTGGAGGTAAACCCTACCAGATGTAACAGGCAGGGCTCCACCTCCGGCACAAGCGCCAGCTCCTTCCCTCAAAGAAAGTTGAACTTTCACATACCCAGAGCCGGCCTCTGCTCCCCGGGTCTGGTCCATTGAGGCCCCTGACCTTCACTGCCACCTATGTAGCATCGCATCCGACCCCAGTGGCACCTCAGATTTGAACTTAAGTACAGTACTTGAGTAAACGTACTCTGTATGATACATTATTTGCTGCATGTGTGTTCTGCAGTCTGAATAAAGGTCTAAACATGTGTAGACCCTCAGGTTTGGCCCCTAACTCTGTATATCTGTATATAAAGGTCAGAGGTCACCAGCTGTAAAAATATGCAGATGATGTAATGGTGTTTGCAAGTCATGAGCTGCAGTTTGGACTCTGTGGACTGGCTTGTCTTAATGAAGGCTGAATAACAAGCTGCTCTCAGGTGACCTCATTAACACAGCTGATCGCCTCACTCACACTGACCCTCCCACCCCACACACACAAATCTTGGATGACTAATCTGCCTGTATACCGGCGACAGAAGGTCCACTTGGGATGGCATTTGCCACCGGTGACCCTGTGTCAGCTGAATCGGGTCTGGAAAGCACGGCCTTCCTGGCCCAATGTAGCAACCAGGAGAATAATGCAATAGCCCTCGCTGACCCTCTGGAGGACTTGAGGAATCAGGGGGAAAGGGGGGAAAAGTGTATAGAAGGCCATTCGACCACTCTAGTGATTTCCAACCTGGTGATTCATATGATACACTGCTGTCTGTTCTCACTGGCAGGTGCTTGTGATGTATGAACGGCAACAAACCCCTAAGAGCAAGATAGAGGGCCCTAAGTTAGGCACACATTTATATGTTTTGATGATCAATGGGGCTTCCACAAAGAAAGTCCCTCTCCGTCCAGGAATCAGGGCCTGCAGAGCTGTGTCACAAGAATTCTCATCCTCCCGTGTTTTTTCAGACGGAGATGAAAGGGGTTTTACCAACACTTCTTTGCATGTGCCGTCAGCAGACCCAAGGGACTCACTACTGAGGGTGCTGCCATCAAGCCCAGCAATGTCTGGACCATGTGACCTTGTTGGTTTGTTAATTTCTTTGTTATTTGTTATTCCATTATCATGAATGCTGTTTTCTTTCTTTTTTTAAATGTATTTATTTTTTACCAGACAGTACCATTCACAGGTTTGGACACGCTTTCATGTGTGTATGTTGTTTTTCATTTCTTAATTCTCTTAGTGTGTAAAAATGTTTGCGTGTAAAAAGTCTAATAAAATATTGTTTCGAAAAATGTGTTTTCTATTATTTTATTTGTAGAATTCTTATTTTTTTTCTGATGCTTTTGTGACTGTTACCTGATCAGTGTCATGAGCTGATCAATATATTTGATTATCAGTCCCTCCGGCAGCTCAGCACCCTCTTCACCTGTACGAGCACCAGCTTCATCTTCAGTCCGTAGATCACCGGGTTCAACGTGGACTGGACCACCACAACCAGGACGGAGCTGGTGACGGAGAGGCTACCGGGCTGCAGCCGGCGCTGCAGCAGTTCTACAGTGATGCCGATGGAGTAGTTTGTGAAGACAATCAGGTGAGGCAGACAGGTGTGCAGCGCTTTGTTGCTGAAGGACGGCGAGCGCTGCAGACAGATGGAGAGGATCCTGCCGTAGGTGAAGAGCACAAAGGCGATGGGCAGGAAGAGGACAATCACGGAGCTTAGCAGTCCGTACATGTCAGTCAGCATCGCCTTGCCGCAGCTCAGGCTGACGAAGCTGTACATGTCGCAGGAGATCCTGTGGAATCGCATGTGGCAGAGCGGTAAGCGGCTGGCAAGCAGCGTCGCACCGCTCACCAGAGCAGCAGGTATCAGCCAGCACAGCAGGAGAAGCACCACCACCCTGGTAGGAGACAACAATGCGGCGTACCGCAGAGGCTGGCAGATGGACAGGTAGCGGTCGAAGGCCATGGCCGACAGCAGCAGGAAGCCGGAGCCGCCCAGAGAGTTCAACATGAAGGCCTGAAACAGACATGTGGAGCGGGACACCTGCACAAAGCTGCTGCCCAACAGCAGATCAGACAGAAGTTTGGGATAAAACGCAGTGCTGCCTGCGAGAGAGTTCAGCAGAACCGCCGCCACGAAGGCGAACATCGGCTGACGAAGACTTGGCTGCGAACAGATGAGATAAACCACCAGAGAGTCACTGAACAACACAAAGAGATACACCAATAAAAACAAGAAGAAGAAGAGTGAACTGTGGCCAGACAGCTGCACAAAACCGTCCAGCGTCAGTGACGTCACAGAGGTCACGTTAAACTCTGCTGATGTCATGAGGAGATGGAAACAACAAGGAACTGATTCACTTCAGATCAATGAGTTCATTAAGGGAATTTACCTGTTTACACAACAACATTCATTTACAGGACATTGATATAAGGAACAATAATGTGTATTTACTTTGTTAGGTAACGTTAATACAGGCCTAAAGAATATTCACATATAATTGATTTATAGAACAGCGATATAAAGAACATGACTGTAATCCATATAAATAAAATTAACAATATTAAATTACACTAAACACATGATTATGTCTTTAGTGTATAGAGCATTAATATAAAGAACAGTAATATAGACCTAGAGAACATTAATGTATTATTAATGTAAAGAACATGAATCTGTTATTCATATAAATAAAACTAACAATATTAATTGACATAACCTTATTTAAAAAAACAAATTAATTCATAGAGCATGAATGGATAATATATTAAAAGAACATTAGCATAAAGAAAATGTATATAGGTCTAAAGAACATTAATAGAACATTCATGAATATATGGGCATTAGTATAATTAACATTAATATAAATAATATGAATGAAGACCTTAAGAACAGTCAGTATTTCATTCCTTCATATAACATTAATATAAAGAAAATGAATATATAATTCATTAAAAGAACATCAATACAGACCTCAAGAACATTAAAATAGCATTCATGTATGAAACATGAGTATAAAGAACGTTAAAATAACATTCATGTATGAAACATGAGTATAAAGAACATTAAAATAACATTCATGTATGAAACATTGGTATAAAGAACATTAATATATAATTAGTTTAAAGAACATTGATATATAATTAGTTTAAAGAACATTGATATATAATTAGTTTAAAGAACATTGATATATAATTAGTTTAAAGAACATTAAAATAACATTAATTAAAAGAACATGAATAAGATTATTAATAAAGGCCTGAAAAATCAAGAATTAATACAGTTTATCATGTATAAAACATCGGTTTAAAGATTATTATAAAAATATAATATATGATTCCTTTATATCTCATTCATATGCTATAACATTCACATTATCAGTAATATAGAACATTGATATTATCATTAATATATAAAACATTCATATCTGTAGAGAAAATGCATCGTAATCAGACAGAAACATCATCACACTGAACATGAAACATGAAGAGAAGCAGATCTGCGATCACCTACTTTTATCTCCCTGACCTTCGTCCTCTGTGGAGCTCATTAAACACCAACAGCAGCATCACTGTCGTCCCCACTGTCAGAGGACACTTCTACCAAGTTCTTGTTAACGTTTACAGAGGAGCAATCTGACGTAACACCCTTTCAAAATACTGTTTCCACGTCCAACAACTCCCGAACCTGTGAAACTTTTACCATCACTCCTTTCTTCAGTGAGACACTTTTCATCAAAAGAAAAGAGGGGAAATGACAATTAAGTTGTTTTGTTAAGCTTTGATCTGTTCAAACAACAAGAAACACAGCATAGTGCAAACACAAGGGGCTTGGACCGGCCTGGAATAAGTACTTTGAAAGGTTGTTACATCATGACTTAAACAGCAGATGGAAAACATCTGACTGGAAACAGTCAGTGGGTGACTAAGGGCGCTTTCACCATCTTTCATTTGGTTGGTTTGCGTTAACAACTGAATGTGCATTGAGACCAGATAGAATGGCTGTGATTTACTTGCAAGAGACACCAGTGTTGCATCGCTTGATCATATTTTGATCATCACTTCAAGCGTATGGATGACGATCTGAACCAGCCTGTATAACAACATTTTCTCCCGTTTTTTGGCTGAGAAAGCCACCGTTGCTGCGTTGTACATGTTGTGGAAGTCAAAGTTGTAAAGCACAGCTGATAGCTACAAACAAGTAAAAGACACATATTAACACAACTTACCGGGAATTTGGACTTCCTCGTTGACCGGGGCCCATGCTTGCTCCTCTTTTACTTGGTCCCTCATCTCATCTCATCTTCAGCTTCTTATCCGGGGTCGGGTCTCAATGGCAGCAGCTTTAGCAGGGGACCCCAAACTTCCCTTTCCCGGGCCACATTAACCAGCTCTAACTGGGGGATCCTGAGGCGTTCCCAGGCCAGTGTGGAGATCTAATCTCTCCACCTGGTCCTGGGTCTTCCCCGAGGCCTCCTCCCAGCTGGACGTGTCTGGAACACCTCTCTAGGGAGGCGCCCAGGGTTCATCCTTACCAGATGATCCTGAACCACCTCAACTGGCTCCTTTCAACGCAAAGGAGCAGCCGCTCTACTCCGAGTTCCTCACAGATGGCTGAACTTCTCCCCCTATCTCTAAGGGAGACTCCAGCCCCCCTCCTGAGAAAACACAATACGACCGCTTGTACCCACAACCTTGTTCTTTGGGTCATGACCCAGCTTTCATGACCATAGGTGACCTCCAAAATTGAGTCAGTTCATCCTTCAGTCCAAGTGGACAGTCTAGATGTTAACCAAAGATTTGTGAAAGTCTTGCAAGGTTAAGGTTAGGCATTAATCATGAATGGTTAAGGTTAGATGGTTAAACATTGAACTAGAATGGTTAAGGTCAGTAGAGGTGGTTGGGAAGCTTGTCCCGTGAGTTGCAGGTATTCACAAATCTAGGGTTTTGATCTAGACACGACTACATTGACCCCCTCACAGTTATTTTTTTACTTCATTAAAGTTAATTGTAACATTTTGATGGCTAAAAATGTCTTGATCAGCATTCGGTGTTAACAGAAGACCAGCTGGTAACTTAAAGGAAACTTTGTTGATTTTCAACCAGCTCTGTGTATCTTACCTGGAAAAAGTCCACTAGGCTTGCTCATCACTCATCATCACTCATCTTCAACTGCGTCAGTTAGGGTAAGGACTCGTTCCCTACCCAGAGTAAGAATCCCATTGGTTTCCTGCTGAGAGCCATGGCCTCAGATTTAGAAGTGCTGATCCTCATCCCAGCTGCTTCACAATCCATCCAATCCAGTGAGTGCCGAAGGTCACTGACTGAGGATGCCAACAGGACCACATCATCTGCAGAAAGCAGAGATAAGAGCACTAGCCAACTGAACTGCAACCACTCCCCACCATGACTGCGCCTTGATATCCTGTCAATGAAAAAGACAAACAGGATTAGATCGATTGTATTCCAAATGTCTTCTTTAACCATTTCGAAAGTTCAAGTTTCTTCTTGTCAGACAAGTTGTATGGTAAGGATGACCTCTTACCTTTTCTTAGCTGACAGTTTCGGCTTTACTCCAGCCTTCCTCAGATACTGCTGTTCTCTTCCGGGTATGACGTGATTTATGAAAAAAGGTGACCGGACCGTGACCGGGCCGGTTGTGTCCGTTCCTCATCCTGGTGCCGCTGGCCCGGTCAGCTGTTTTCATATAACACGTCATACCAGGAAGAAAACAGAAGCTCTGAGGAAGGCTGGAGTACAGCCGAAACTGTCAGCTAAGAAAAGGTAAGAGGACACTCTTACCATAGACCTAGCTTGTCTGACAAGAAGAAACTTTAACTTTCACAAACAGGATTGTTGACAAAGTGCAGCCCTTGCAGAGGCCAACCCCCACAATGAACAAATTTGACTTACTGCCATGAATCCGGACACAGTTCTTGCTTTGAGTGTAAAGAGATTGGATGGCCCTGAGAAGTGACCCCCTCACCCCATACTCTTGCAGCGACCCCCACAGTATCGTCCGGGAAATCGGTTATATGCCTTCTCCAGATCCACAAACCACATGTAGACTGGATGGGCATACTCCCAAGCCCCCTCCAGGAACTCAAATGATTAAGGTTGGGAAGTTATCTTTGCAAGAGTGAAGAGCTGATTCATTGTTCAACGTCAAGGACAGACTCCGCATTGTGCCTCTTCAATCTGAGGTTCGACTAAAGGTTGAACTCTCCTTTCAGGCACCTTGTAGTAGACCTTACCAGAAAGGCTGATTAGTGTGGTACCCCTGGCTGGCACAAACTCTCAGGTCCCCGTTTTTTAACAAGGGAACCACCAACCCGGTCGACAAAGACAGCCCAAAAGTAATTCAGCAATTTTGGATGGATCTCATCTTTCCCCAGGGCTTTGCCATTGTGGAGTTGTTTGACTACCTCAGTAACTTCTGCCAGGGATATTGGCGATGATCCCCCATCAGCCTCCAGCTCTGCCTCTACAATAGAGGGTGTGTTAGTCGGATTCAGGAGTTCCTCAAACTGCTTCTTCCACCTCCCAATAACCTCCTCAGTTGAGGTCACTTGCGTCTCAACCATATTTTAAACAGCTTGGATGGTTTCTCGATTCTCCCTCCAAAGGTGCTGAGCGGTTTTCCAGAAGCACCGTGGTGCCAACCAAATTTTCTTCTCTTACACCTGCTGCTTTGCCTCTAAAATGGCAAAGACTGCAGCCCTTTGGGCCTGTTGGTACCTTTTAACCTCCCCTGGAGTCTTCCGGGATAACATATCCGGATGTTCCCAGTTCACCTTCACTACATGTTTGGGCTTACCAGGTCTATCAAGAATCTTGCCCCATCCTCTGATCCAACTCATCACCAGATTGTGATCCGTTGACAGCTCCACCCCTTTAATCCCTCCGCCCTTTTCTTCACCCAAGTGTCCAAAACATGCAGTCTCAGATCAGACTATACGATCACAACATCTATCATCGACCTTCAATAGGATGCTCTGGTACCACGTACACTTATGACCATCCTTATGTTAGAACATGGTGTTTGTTATAGAAAATCCATGACCAGAACAGAAGTCTACTAAAAAATAACTGCTTGGGTTTAGAACAGGGAGGCAGATCCTTCCAATCATGCCTCTCCAGGTGTATCCATCATTGGCGTTGAAGTGTCCCAGCATAACTGTGGAGACCCCTACTGGTGCCCCATGCAGGACTCCATTCAGGGTCTTTAAGAAGGCAGAATACTCCAAACTGCTTTTGGGTGCATATGCACAAACAACAGTCAGAATCCCTCAACCATAGGAGGCACCCTCTTGTCCACCGGGGTAACCTTCAAGACTGTTGCGCTCAGCCAGTGGTTTGTGAGTATCCCCACACCTGCCTGGCTCCTCACACCCTGTACGTGGAGGTAAACCCTACCAGATCTAACAGGCAGGGCTCCACCTCCGGCACAAGCGCCAGCTTCTTCCCTAAAAGAAAGTTGACCTTTCACATCCCCAGAGCCAATCTCTGCTCCCCGGGTCTGGTCCATTGAGGCCCCTGACCTTTACTGCCACCTGTGTAGCATCGCATCCGACCCCGATGGCACCTCAGATTTGAACTTAAGTACAGTACTTGAGTAAACGTACCCAGTATGATACATTATTTGCTGCATGTGTGTTCTGCAGTCTGAATAAAGGTCTAAACATGTGTAGACCCTCAGGTTTGGCCCCTAACTCTGTATATCTGTATATAAAGGTCAGAGGTCACCAGCTGTAAAAAGATGCAGATGATGTAATGGTGTTTGCAAGTCATGAACTGCAGTTTGGACTCTGTGGACTGGCTGGTCTTAATGAAGGCTGAATAACAAGCTGCTCTCAGGAGACCTCATTAACACAGCTGATCGCCTCACTCACACTGACCCCCCCCACACACACAAAACTTGGATGACTAATCTGCCCGTATACCGGCGACAGAAGGTCCACTTGGGATGGCAGTTGCCACCGGTGACCCTGTGTCAGCTGAATGGGGTCTGGAAAGCACGGCCTTCCTGGCCCAATGTAGCAACCAGGAGAATAATGCAATAGCCCTCGCTGACCCTCTGGAGGACTTGAGGAATCAGGGGGAGAAGTGGGAAAAGTGTATAGAAGGCCATTCGACCACTCTAGTGATTTCCAACCTGGTGATTTATATGATACACTGCTGTCTGTTCTCACCGGCACGTGCTTGTGATGTATGAACGGCAACAAACCCCTAAGAGCAAGATAGAGGGCCCTAAGTTAGGCGCACATTTATATGTTTTGATGATCAATGGGGCTTCCACAAAGAAAGTCCCTCTCCGTCCAGGGAATCAGGGCCTGCAGAGCTGTGTCACAGGCAGCCTCATCCTCCCGTGTTTTTTCAGACGGAGATGAAAGGGGTTAAATCAACACTTCATTGGATGTGCCCTCAGCAGACCCAGGGGACTCACTACTGAGGGTGCTGCCATCAAGCCCAGCAATGTCTGGACCATGTGACCTTGTTAGTTTGTTAATTTCTTTGTTATTTGTTATTCCATTATCATGAATGCCGTTTTCTTTCTTTTCTTAAATGCATTTATTTTTTACCAGACAGTACCATTCACAGGTTTGGACACGCTTTCATGTGTGTATGTTGTTTTGCATTTCTTAATTCTCTTAGTGTGTAAAAATGTTTGTGTGTAAAAAGTCTAATAAAATATTGTTTCGGAAAATATGTTTTCTATCATTTTATTTGTAGAATTCTTAATTTTTTTCAGATGCTTTTGTGACTGTTACCTGATCGGTGTCATGAGCTGATCAATATATTTGATTATCAGTCCCTCCGGCAGCTCAGCACTCTCTTCACCTGTACGAGCACCAGCTTCATCTTCAGTCCGTAGATCAACGGGTTCAATACGGTCTGGACCACAACAATCAGGACGGAGCTGGTGATGGAGGAGTTCCCGGCCTGCAGTCGGCGCTGCAGCAGCTCTACAGTCATGCTGACAGAATAGTTGATGAAGACAATCAGGTGAGGCAGACAGGTGTGCAGCGCTTTGTTGCTGAAGGAAGGCGAGCGCTGCAGACAGATGGAGAGGATCCTGCCGTAGGTGAAAAGCACGAAGGCGATGGGCAGGAAGACTAAGACCACGGAGATTAGCAGTCCGTACATGTCGCTCAGCATCGCCTTGCCGCAGCTCAGCCTGACGAAGCTGTATATGTCGCAGTAGATCCTGTAAAGCCGTGTGTGACAGAGCGGTAAGCGGCTGGCAAGCAGCGCGGCACCACCCACCAGAGCAGCAGGTATCAGCCAGCACAGCAGGAGCAGCACCACCACCCTGGTAGGAGACAACAATGCGGCGTACCGCAGCGGCTGGCAGATGGACAGGTAGCGGTCGAAGGCCATGGCCGACAGCAACAGGAAGCTGGAGCCGCCCAGAGAGTACAACATGAAGGCCTGATACAGACATGTGGACCGGGACACCTGCACAAATCTGCCGCCGGACAGCAGGTCGGACAGAAGTTTGGGATAAACTGCAGTGCTGCCTGCGAGAGAGTTCAGCAGAACAGCCGCCACAAAGGCGAACATCGGCTGACGAAGACTTGGCTGCGAACAGATGAGATAAACCACCAGAGAGTCACTGAACAACACAAAGAGATACACCAATAAAAACAACAAGAAGAAGAGTGAACTGTGGCTAGACAGCTGCACAAAACCGTCCAGCGTCAGTGACGTCACAGAGGTCACGTTAAACTCTGCTGACGTCATGAGGAGACAAAAACAACAAGGAACTGATTCACTTCGGATGAAGAACCAGATCAATGAGTTCATGAAGGGAATTTACCTGTTTACACAACAACATTCATTTACAGGACATTGATATAAGGAACAATAATATGGCATTCATATACAAAATATTAATATATCATACATTAATAAAACATTAATATAAGCCTATGAATGTCCTCATTCGTCCAGGTCATCCTTATCCTCAAAGCAATTTCAGTCAAAAACAACTGGACTGGTTGTTTGTCTAGGAAGACGTTTCACCTCTCATCCAAGAGGCTTCATCAGTTCATCTACGCATCTGACCAGGACCAGGACCAGGCTGGGACTGGTCCGACGCACCCACCAGCTCACAGGCCCAAGGGGAAGAGCGCAAGCACCTGAGAGGGGACCGCACAACCTGTGGCTCCCCCAGCTGGACCTTTGTGAAAACTGCAGCTGCTTCCAGAAAGAAAAACAAAGTGGTTAAGAGAGAAAAAGATAACAAGAGAAACAACGTAGTCCTCCCGTATGTGTCTGGGGTATCAGAGAATCATCCCTGCATCCCTGTGTGTTTCAAACCCAGTAACACACTCAGACAGAGACTAGTGCATCCCAAATCACAGAACCCCACACACCCACAAGAGCAACCTGGTTTATGCTGTTAATGCAACGAGGAATGCAAAGATCTCTACACTGGAGAAACAAAACAACCACTGCATAAACGCACGGCCCAACACAGGGGAGCTCACTCCTCAGGCCTGGACTCTACTGCCCACTCACATCTCAAGGAGACAACAATGTCCACATCCTGGACAGAGAGGACAGATGGTTTGAAAGAGAAGGAAAAGAAGCCGTCAATGCAAAAGTAGACAAACCATCGCTAAACATGTGTGCGAGACTCAATAAAGCACTAACAAGATCCAAACCTACTTCCCAGCAACGAATGTCCAACTAATGAAGGCACTTGGAGCACAAAGGGTTCCCGTGCATCATCGGCCTTGTTAAAGGTTAAATACCTGGATCTCCACACCAGTTAGTTGGACCAGTCCCAACCTGGTCCTGGTCCTGCTCCTGGTCAAGGTCCAGTCCCAGCCTGGTCAGATGCGTACATGGACTGATGAAGCTGATGATGCTTTGGGGATTAATGTTAAAAGTAATATATGGCACTTCAATATGTTATTCATTAAAAGAACATTAATATAAAGAACATTGATATTAGAATATATGATCCGTTTATGCATCATACATCAGCTAAATAACATTAATATTATCTAAAATATATAAAACATTCACATATAATTCATTAAAAGAACATTAATATAAAGAACAGTAATATACCATTCATTAAACAAATATTAATATAAAAATATACAATGCCTTTATATATCAAACATAGGTTATAGAACATTCTTATTAGTATTATAGAACATTGATATTATCAGTAATATATAAAACATTCATATCTGTAGAGAAAATGCATCGTAATCAGACAGAAACATCATCACACTGAACATGAAACATGAAGAGAAGCAGATCTGCGATCACCTACTTTTATCTCACTGACCTTCGTCCTCTGTGGAGCTCATTAAACAACAACAGCAGCATCACTGTCGTCCCCACTGTCAGAGGACACTTCTACCAAGTTCTTGTTAACTTTTACAGAGGAGCAATCTGACGTAACACCCTTTCAAAATACTGTTTCCACGTCCAACAACTTCCGAACCTGTGAAACTTTTAAGATCACTTCCTTCTTTTCGTTGACAGGAAAGCAGGAAAATGACAATTCTGTTGTTTTTTTTTAACTCTGATCTGTTCAAACAACAGGGAACGCAGCACCGCCATTGCCGGCGTGCTCGAACCTGTCGTTGACGTCCTTCAGGACTCGGCTCACAGCAGGGATGGAAAGATAGCATGTATCCATTGAAGTTGTAAAGCACAGCTGATAGCTACAAACAAGTAAAAGACACATATTAACACAACTTACCTGGAATTTTGACTTCCTTCGTTGACCGGGGCTCATGCTTGCTCCTTCTTAACTTGATCCCTGTAAAATATAAATAGGGGATGGTTCAGCTCCAGGTGCCCGCAGAACGCCACGAAGATCCTCTCCTCCATGTCTTTCCACCCAAACAACAGTACTGAGAATCTCAACGCTGATTGTCTAACTAACGTTAACTTTGACCAGTCGAGTCTAGATGGTAACCCAAGATTTGTGAAAGTGTTGCAAGGTTAAGATTAGGCATTAATCATGAATGGTTAAGGTTAGAGGGTTAAACATTGAACTAGAATGGTTAAGGTTAGTAGAGGTGGTTGGGAAGCTTGTCCCGTGAGTTGCAAGTTTTCACAAATGTAAGGTTTTGATCTAGACACGACTACATTGACCCCCTCACAGTGAATTTCAACTCATTAAAGTTAATTGTAATATTTCTGTTGCCTAAAAATGTCTTGATCAGCATTTGGTGTTAACAGAAGACCAGCTGGTAACTTAAAGGAAACTTTGTTAATTTTCAACCGGCTCTGTGTATCTTACCTGGAAAAAGTCCACTGGGTGATTTGCTCATCACTCGTCATCACTCATCTTCAACTGCGTCACTTAGGGTAAAGACTCGTTCCCTACCCAGAGGAAGAATCCCATTGGCTTCCTGCTGAGAGCCATGGCCTCAGATTTAGAAGTGCTGATCCTCATCCCAGCTGCTTCACACTCTGCTGCGAACCAATACAGTGAGTGCCGAAGGTCACTGACGGACGATGCCATCAGGACCACATCATCTGCAAAAAGCGGAGAGTAGAACACCGGCGTACTGAACTGCAACCACTCCTCACCATGACTACGTCTTGATATCCTGTGAATGAAAAACACAAACAGGATTGTTAACAAAGTGCAGCCCTGGCAGAGGCCAACCCCCACCGTGAACGGTTGACAGAAACATCTACTGTTGCACAACCTTGGACACATCATCAGTGTTGTTTCCTGGGATCTCTGGGTGTTTTGGGTCTTACAACAAACACCCTCCTCAAGGCGACCCATCCGAGGCGGATCAGATCCCGGCCTGTGTCCAAGTGGCATTCTACTGCCCCCACTGCTCTCCCCTCTCAGCCAGAGCCATCCGGAGGCTCTCTCTGCTGTCCCCACGTTGTTGCCCATCTCTCTCCTTCGGTTGGCACCTGTTATGCCCAGTGTGCCATAGACCTTGCTCAAGGAGTGACTGGCAAAACCCCGACTGCCCACCTCCACTGGCATACACCTGGTCCTCCAACCGTTCCTCTTCCACCAGCTTTTCGTACTTTTCCCTCTTTGTTTCATGAGCCTCCTCCATCCTCTCCTCCCAGGGAACCGTTAGCTCCAGCAAGATGAGTTGTTTTGTGGCCTCTGAGACCAAGATGATGTCAGGTCGAATTTGACTTACTGCCAAGAATCGGGACACAGTTCTTGCTTTGAGTGTAAAGAGATTGGATGGCCCTGAGAAGTGACCCCCTCACCCCATACTCTCGCAGCGACTCCTACAGTATCTCCGGGGGACCAATCATATCCCTTCTCCAGATCCACAAACCACATGTAGACTGGATAGGCATACTCCCAAGCCCCCTCCAGGAACTCGAAGGTTTAAGGTTGGGAAGTTATCCTTGCAAGAGTGAAGAGCTGATCCATTGTTCAACCTCAAGGACAGACTCCGCATTGTTCCTCTTCAATCTGAGGTTCGACTATAGGTTGAACTCTCCTTTCCAGCCCCTTGGAGTAGACGTTACCAGAAAGGCTGAGTAGTGTGGTACCCCTGTAATTGGCACAAACTCTCTGCTCCCCCTTTTTGAACAGGGGGACCTCTAACCCGGTCAACAAAGACAGCCCCTCTCCACCAAAAGTTTTCAGCAATTTTGGATGGATCTCATCAATCCCCAGGGCTTTGCCATTGAGGAGTTGTTTGACTACCTCAGTGACTTCTGACAGGGATATTGATGATGATCCCCCATCAGCATCCAGCTCTGCCTCTACAATAGAGGGTGTGTTACTCGGATTCAGGAGTTCCTTTTCCCGATTCTCCCTCCTAATGTGCTGAACGGTTTTCCAGAAGCCCCGTGGTGCCAACCAAATTTTCTTCTCTTACACCTGCTGCTTTGCCTCTAAAATGGCAAAGACTGCAGCCCTTTGGGCCTGTTGGTACCTTTTAACCGCCCCTGGAGTCTTCGGGGATAACATATCCAGATGTTCCCAGTTCACCTTCACTACATGTTTGGGTTTACCAGGTCTATCAAGAATCTTGCCCCATCCTCTGATCCAACTCATCACCAGATTGTGATCCGTTGAAAGCTGCACCCCTTTAATCCCCCGAGTGTCAAAAACATGCAGTCTCAGATCAGACTATACGATCACAACATCTATCATCGACCTTCGGCATAGGATGCTCTGGTACCACGTACACGACGTACGCATCCTTATGTTAGAACATGGTGTGTGTTATAGAAAATCAATGACCAGAACAGAAGTTCCTAAAAAATAACCGCTTGGGTTTAGAACAGGGAGGCAGATCCTTCCAATCATGCCTCTCCAGGTGTATCCATCATTGGCGTTGAAGTGTACCAGCATAACTTTGGAGACCCCTACTGGTGCCCCATGCAGGACTCCGTTCAGGGTCTTTAAGAAGGCAGAATACTCCAAACTGCTTTTGGGTGCATATGCACAAACAACAGTCAGAATCCCTCAACCATAGGAGGCACCCTCTTGTCCACCGGGGTAACCTTCAAGACTGTTGCGCTCAGCCAGTGGTTTGTGAGTATCCCCACACCTGCCTGGCGCCTCACACCCTGTTTGTGGAGGTAAACCCTACCAGATCTAACAGGCAGGGCTCCACCTCCGGCACAAGCTCCAGCTCCTTCCCTCAAAGAAAGTTGACCTTTCACACCCCGCGAGCCAACCTCTGCTCCCCGGGTCTGGTCCATTGAGGCCCCTGACCTTTACTGCCACCTGTGTAGCATCGCACCCGACCCCAGTGGCACCTCAGATTTGAACTTAAGTACAGTACTTGAGTATAGTACCCTGTATGATACATTATTTGCTGCATTTGTTGTGTTCTGCAGTCTGAATAAAGGTCTAAACATGTGTAGACCCTCAGGTTTGGCCCTTGACTCTGCATATCTGTATATAAAGGTCAGAGGTCACCAGCTGTAAAAAGATGCAGATGATGTAATGGTGTTTGTGTGTCATGAGCTGCAGTTTGGACTCTGTGGACTGGCTGGTCTTAATGAAGGCTGAATAACAAGCTGCTCTCAGGTGACCTCATTAACACAGCTGATCGCCTCACTCACACTGACCACACACACACACACACACACACACACACACACACACACACACACACACACAAGGGACTCACTACTGAGGGTGCTGCCATCAAGCCCAGCAATGTCTGGACCATGTGACCTTGTTGGTTTGTTCATTTCTTTATTTGTTATTCCTTTATCATGAATGCTGTTTTCTTTATTTTCTTACATGTATTTATTTTTTACCAGACAGTACCATTCACAGGTTTGGACACGGTATCATGTGTGTATGTTGTTTTTCATTTCTTAATTCTCTTAGTGTGTAAAAATGTTTGTGTGTAAAAAGTCTAATAAAATATTGTTTCGGAAAATATGTTTTCTATCATTTTATTCGTAGAATTCTTAATTTTTTTTCAGATGCTTTTGTGACTGTTACCTGATCAGTGTCATGAGCTGATCAATATATTTGATTATCAGTCCCTCCGGCAGTTCAGCACCCTCTTCACCTGTACGAGCACCAGCTTCATCTTCAGTCCGTAGATCAACGGGTTCAATACGGTCTGGACCACCACAATCAGGACGGAGCTGGTGATGGAGGCTCTCCCGGCCTGCAGTCGGCGCTGCAGCAGCTCTACAGTCATGCTGACAGAATAGTTGATGAAGACAATCAGGTGAGGCAGACAGGTGTGCAGCGCTTTGTTGCTGAAGGAAGGCGAGCGCTGCAGACAGATGGAGAGGATCCTGCCGTAGGCGAAAAGCACGAAGGCGATGGGCAGGAAGACTAAGACCACGGAGATTAGCAGTCCGTACATGTCGCTCAGCATCGCCTTGCCGCAGCTCAGCCTGACGAAGCTGTACATGTCGCAGTAGATCCTGTAAAGCCGTGTGTGACAGAGCGGTAAGCGGCTGGCAAGCAGCGCGGCACCACCCACCAGAGCAGCAGGTATCAGCCAGCACAGCAGGAGCAGCACCACCACCCTGGTAGGAGACAACAATGCGGCGTACCGCAGCGGCTGGCAGATGGACAGGTAGCGGTCGAAGGCCATGGCCGACAGCAACAGGAAGCTGGAGCCGCCCAGAGAGTACAACATGAAGGCCTGATACAGACATGTGGACCGGGACACCTGCACAAATCTGCCGCCGGACAGCAGGTCGGACAGAAGTTTGGGATAAACTGCAGTGCTGCCTGCGAGAGAGTTCAGCAGAACAGCCGCCACAAAGGCGAACATCGGCTGACGAAGACTTGGCTGCGAACAGATCAGATAAACCACCAGAGAGTCACTGAACAACACAAAGAGATACACCAATAAAAACAACAAGAAGAAGAGTGAACTGTGGCTAGACAGCTGCACAAAACCGTCCAGCGTCAGCGACGTCACAGAGGTCACGTTAAACTCTGCTGACGTCATGAGGAGACAGAAACAACAAGGAACTGATTCACTTCGGATCAAGAACCAGATCAATGAGTTCATGAAGGGAATTTACCTGATTACACAACAACATTCATTTACAGGACATTGATATAAGGAGCAATAATGTGGCATTCATATATAAAATATTAATATATCATACATTAATAAAACATTAATTTAAGCCTATGAATGTCCTCATTCGTCCAGGTCATCCTTATCCTCAAAGCAATTTCAGTCAAAAACAACTGGACTGGTTGTTTGTCTAGGAAGACGTTTCACCTCTCATCCAAGAGGCTTCATCAGTTCATCTACGCATCTGACCAGGCTGGGACTGGACCAGGACCAGGACCAGGCTGGGACTGGACCAGGACCAGGACCAGGACCAGGACCAGGCTGGGACTGGTCCGACGCACCCACCAGCTCACAGGCCCAAGGGGAAGAGCGCAAGCACCTGAGAGGGGACCGCACAACCTGTGGCTCCCCCAGCTGGACCTTTGTGAAAACTGCAGCTGCTTCCAAAAAGTAAACCAAAGTGGTTGAGAGAGAAAAAGATAACAAGAGAAACAACGTAGTCCTCCCGTATGTGGCTGGGGTATCAGAGAAACTCAGGAGGATCTCCAACAAACACTGCATCCCTGTGTGTTTCTAACCCAGTAACACACTCAGACAGACGAGTACATCCTAAATCACAGAACACCACACACCCACAAGAGCAACCTGGTTTATGCTGTTAATGCAAAGAGGAATGCAAAGATCTCTACACTGGAGAAACAAAACAACCACTGCATAAACGCACGGCCCGACACAGGAGAGCTCCTCAGGCCCGGACTCTGCTGCCCACTCACATCTCAAGGAGACAACAATGTTCACATCCTGGACAGAGAGGACAGCTGGTTTGAAAGAGAAGGGAAAGAAGCCTTCAATGCAAAAGTAGACAAACCATCGCTAAACATGTGTGCGAGACTCAATAAAGCACTAACAAGATCCAAACCCACTTCCCAGCAACGAATGTCCAACTAATGAAGGCACTTGGAGCACAAAGGGTTCCCGTGCATCATCGGCCTTGTTAAAGGTTAAATACCTAAATCTCAACCAGTTAGTTGAACCAGTCCCAGCCTGGTCCTGGTCCTGGTCCTGCTCCTGGTTAAGGTCCAGTCCCAGCCTGGTCAGATGCGTACATGAACTGATGAAGCCGATGATGCTTTGGGGATTAATGTTAAGAGTAATATATGGCACTTCAATATGTTATTCATTAAAAGAACATTAATATAAAGAACATTGATATTAGAACATATGATCCGTTTATGCATCATACATCAGCTAAAGAACATTAATATTATCTAAAATATATAAAACATTCACATATAATTCATTAAAAGAACATTAATATAAAGAACAGTAATATACCATTCATTAAACTAATATTAATGTAAAAATACACAATGCCTTTATATATCATTCATAGGTTATAGAACATTCACATTATCAGCAATATATAAAACATTCATATCTGTAGAGAAAATGCATCGTAATCAGACAGAAACATCATCACACTGAACATGAAACATGAAGAGAAGCAGATCTGCGATCACCTACTTTTATCTCACTGACCTTCGTCCTCTGTGGAGCTCATTAAACAACAACAGCAGCATCACTGTCGTCCCCACTGTCAGAGGACACTTCTACCAAGTTCTTGTTAACTTTTACAGAGGAGCAATCTGATGTAACACCCTTTCAAAATACTGTTTCCAGGTCCAACAACTTCCGAACCTGTGAAACTTTTAAGATCACTTCCTGCTTTTCGTTGACAGGAAAGCAGGAAAATGACAATTCTGTTGTTTTTATTAAACTCTAATCTGTTCAAACAACAGGGAACGCAGCACCGCCATTGCCGGCGTGCTCGAACCTGTCGTTGACGTCCTTCAGGACTCGGCTCACAGCAGGGATGAAAAGATAGCATGTATCCATTGAAGTAGTAAAGCACAGCTGATAGCTACAAACAAGTAAAAGACACATATTAACACAACTTACCTGGAATTTTGACTTCCTTCGTTGACCGAGGCCCATGCTTGCTCCTTCTTAACTTGATCCCTGTAAAATATAAATAGGGGACCGTTCAGCTCCAGGTGCCCGCAGAACGCCACGAAGATCCTCTCCTCCATGTCTTTCCACCCAAACAACAGTACTGAGAATCTCAACGCTGATTGTCTAACTAACGTTAACTTTGACCAGTCGAGTCTAGATGGTAACCCAAGATTTGTGAAAGTGTTGCAAGGTTAAGATTAGGCATTAATCATGAATGATTAAGGTTAGAGGGTTAAACATTGAACTAGAATGATTAAGGTTAGTAGAGGTGGTTGGGAAGCTTGTCCCGTGAGTTGCAAGTTTTCACAAATGTAAGGTTTTGATCGAGACACGACTACATTGACCTCCTCACAGTGAATTTCAACTCATTAAAGTTAATTGTAACATTTCTGTTGCCTAAAAATGTCTTGATCAGCATTCGGTGTTAACAGAAGACCAGCTGGTAACTTAAAGGAAACTTTGTTGATTTTCAACCGGCTCTGTGTATCTTACCTGGAAAAAGTCCACTAGGTGACTTGCTCATCACTCATCTTCAACTGCGTCACTTAGGGTAAGGACTCGTTCCCTACCCAGAGGAAGAATCCCATTGGCTTCCTGCTGAGAGCCATGGCCTCAGATTTAGAAGTGCTGATCCTCATCCCAGCTGCTTCACACTCGGCTGCGAACCAATCCAGTGAGTGCCAAAGGTCACTGACCGACGATGCCATCAGGACCACATCATCTGCAAAAAGCGGAGAGTAGAACACCGGCGAACTGAACTGCAACCACTCCTCACCATGACTACGTCTTGATATCCTGTGAATGAAAAACACAAACAGGATTGTTAACAAAGTGCAGCCCTGGCAGAGGCCAACCCCCACCGTGAACGGTTGACAGAAACATCTACTGTTGCACAACCTTGGACACATCATCAGTGTTGTTTCCTGGGATCTCTGGGTGTTTTGGGTCTTACAACCAACACCCTCCTCAAGGCGACCCATCCGAGGCTGATCAGATCCCGGCCTGTGTCCAAGTGGCATTCTACTGCCCCCACTGCTCTCCCCTCTTCAGCCAGAGCCATCCGGAGGCTCTCTCTGCTGTCCCCACGTTGTTGCCCATCTCTCTCCTTCGGTTGGCACCTGTTATGCCCAGTGTGCCATAGACCTTGCTCAAGGAGTGACTGGCAAAACCCCGACTGCCCACCTCCACTGGCATACACCTGGTCCTCCAACCGTTCCTCTTCTTCTTCCACCAGCTCTTCGTACTTTTCCCTCTTTGTTTCATGAGCCTCCTCCATCCTCTCCTCCCAGGGAACTGTTAGCTCCAGCAAGATGAGTTGTTTTGTGGCCTCTGAGACCAAGATGATGTCAGGTCGAATTTGACTTACTGCCAAGAATCGGGACACAGTTCTTGCTTTGAGTGTAAAGAGATTGGATGGCCCTGAGAAGTGACCCCCTCACCCCATACTCTTGCAGTGACTCCCACAGTATCGTCCGGGGGACCAATCATAGGCCTTCTCCAGATCCAAAAAACACATGTCGACTGGATTGGCATACTCCCAAGCCCCCTCCAGGAACTCCGATAATTAAGGTTGGGAAGTTATCTTTGCAAGAGTTAAGAGCTGATCCATTGTTCAACGTCCAGGACAGACTCCGCATTGTTCCTCTTCAATCTGAAGTTCGACTATAGGTTGAACTCTCCTTTCCAGCCCCTTGGAGTAGACTTTACCAGTAAGGCTGAGTAGTGTGGTACCCCTGGCTGGCACAAACTCTCAGGTCCCCCTTTTTGAACAAGGGAACCACTAACCCGGTCGACAAAGACAGCCCCTGTCCACCAAAAGTTTTCAGCAATTTTGGATGGATCTCATCTTTCCCCAGGGCTTTGCCATTGTGGAGTTGTTTGACTACCTCAGTGACTTCTGACAGGGATACTGACAATGATCCCCCATCAGCCTCCAGCTCTGCCTCTACAATAGAGGGTGTGTTACTCGGATTCAGGAGTTCCTTTTCCCGATTCTCCCTCCTAAGGTGCTGAACGGTTTTCCAGAAGCACCGTGGTGCCGACCAAATTTTCTTCTCTTACACCTGCTGCTTTGCCTCTAAAATGGAAAAGGCTGCAGCCCTTTAGGCCTGTTGGTACCATTTAAACGCCCCTGGAGTCTTCGGGGATAACATATCCAGATGTTCCCAGTTCACCTTCACTACATGTTTGGGCTTACCAGGTCTTTCAAGAATATTGCCCCATCTTCTGATCCAACTCATCACAAGATTGTGATCTGTTGACAGCTCCACCCCCTTCACCCGAGTGTCCAAAACATGCAGTCTCAGATCAGACTATACGATCACAACATCTATCATCGACCTTCAATAGGATGCTCTGGTACCACGTACACTTATGAGCATCCTTATGTTAGAACATGGTGTGTGTTTTGGAAAATCAATGACCAGAACAGAAGTTACTGAAAAATAACCGCTTGGGTTTAGAACAGGGAGGCAGATCCTCCCAATCATGCCTCTCCAGGTGTCGCCATCGTTGACGTTGAAATTTCCCAGCATAACTGTGGAGACCCCGACTGGTGCCCCATGCAGGACTCCATTCAGGGTCTTTAAGAAGGCAGAACACTCCAAACTGCTTTTGGGTGCATATGCACAAACAACAGTCAGAATCCCTCAACCATAGGAGGCACCCTCTTCTCCACCGGGCTAACCTTCAAGACTGTTGCGCTCAGCCAGGGGTTTGTGATTATCCCCACACCTGCCAGGCGCCTCACACCCTGTTTGTGGAGGTAAACCCTACCAGATCTAACAGGCAGGGCTCCACCTCCGGCACAAGCTCCAGCTCCTTCCCTAAAAGAAAGCTGACCTTCCACATCCCCAGAGCCAACCTCTACTCCCCAGGTCTGGTCCATCGAGGCCCCTGACCTTTACTGCCACCTGTGTAGCATCGCACCCGACCCCAGTGGCACCTCAGTTTTGAACTTAAGTACAGTACTTGAGTAAACGTACTCTGTATGATACATTATTTGCTGCATGTGTGTTCTGCAGTTTGAATAAAGGTCTAAACATGTGTAGACCCTCAGGTTTGGCCCCTGACTCTGTATATCAGATATCATAAAGGTCAGAGGTCACCAGCTGTAAAAAAATGCAGATGATGTAATGGTGTTTGCGAGTCATGAGCTGCAGTTTGGACTCTGTGGACTGGCTGGTCTTAATGAAGGCTGAATAACAAGCTGCTCTCAGGAGACCTCATTAACACAGCTGATCGCCTCACTCACACTGACCCCCCCCCCCCCCCCCACACACACACACACAAACACACACACACACACACAACTTGGATGACAAATCTGCCCGTATACCGGCGACAGAAGGTCCACTCGGGATGGCAGTTGCCACCGGTGACCCCTGTGTCAGCTGAATCGGGTCTGGAAAGCACGGCCTTCCTGGCCAAATGGAGCAACCAGCAGAATAATGCAATAGCCCTCGCTGACCCTCTGGAGAACTTGAGGGATCAGGGGGAGAGTTGGGAAAAGTGTATAGAAGGCCATTCGACCACTCTAGAAATTTCCACCCTGGTGATTTATATGATATACTACAGAGGTGCCGTCTGTTCTCACCGGCAGGTGCTTGTGATGTATGAACGGCAACAAACCCCTAAGAGCAAGATAGAGGGCCCTAAGTTAGGCACACATTTATATGTTTTGATGATCAATGGGGCTTCCACAAAGAAAGTCCCTCTCCGTCCAGGGAATCAGGGCCTGCAGAACTGTGTCACAAGCAGCCTCATCCTCCCATGTTTTTCCAGACGGAGATGAAAGGGGTTAAACCAACACTTCATTGGATGTGCCCTCAGCAGACCCAAGGGACTCACTACTGAGGGTGCTGCCATCAAGCCCAGCAATGTCTGGACCATGTGACCTTGTTGGTTTGTTCATTTCTTTGTTATTTGATATTCCTTTATCATGAATGCTGTTTTCTTTCTTTTTTTAAATGTATTTATTTTTTACCAGACA
Source organism: Echiichthys vipera (assembly GCF_963691815.1). Lineage (NCBI taxonomy): Eukaryota > Metazoa > Chordata > Actinopteri > Perciformes > Trachinidae > Echiichthys > Echiichthys vipera. Next base: position 29,671,667 of record NC_139835.1, on the reverse strand, counting down.
GTACCATTCACAGGTTTGGACACGCTTTCATGTGTTTATGTTGTTTTTCATTTCTTAATTCTCTTAGTGTGTAAAAATGTTTGTGTGTAAAAAGTCTAATAAAATATTGTTTCGGAAAATATGTTTTCTATCATTTTATTCGTAGAATTCCTAATTTTTTCTGATGCTTTTGTGACTGTTACCTGATCAGTGTCATGAGCTGATCAATATATTTGATTATCAGTCCCTCCGGCAGCTCAGCACCCTCTTCACCTGTACGAGCACCAGCTTCATCTTCAGTCCGTAGATCACCGGGTTCAACGTGGTCTGGACCACCACAACCAGGACGGAGCTGGTGATGGAGGCGCTCCCGGGCTGCAGTCGGCGCTGCAGCAGCTCTACAGCGCTGCCGATGGAGTAGTTGGCAAAGACAATCAGGTGAGGCAGACAGGTGCGCAGCGCTTTGTTGCTGAAGGACGGTGAGCGCTGCAGACAGATGGAGAGGATCCTGCCGTAGGTGAAGAGCACGAAGGCGATGGGCAGGAAGATTAAGACCACGGAGATAAGCAGTCCGTACATGTCAATCAGCATTGCCTTGCCACAGCTCAGGCTGATGAAGCTGTACATGTCGCAGTAGATCCTGTGAAGCTGTGTGTGGCAGAGCGGTAAGCGGCTGGCAAGCAGCGTGGCACCACCCACCAGAGCAGCAGGTATCAGCCAGCACAGCAGGAGCAGCACCACCACCCTGGTAGGAGACAACAATGCGGCGTACCGCAGCGGCCGGCAGATGGACAGGTAGCGGTCAAAGGCCATGGCTGACAGCAGCAGGAAGCCGGAACCGCCCAGAGAGTACAACATGAAGGCCTGATACAGACATGGGGTCCTGGACACCTGCACAAAGCTGCTGCCTGACAGCAGGTCGGACAGAAGTTTTGGATAAACCACAGTGCTGCCTGCCAGAGAGTTCAGCAGAACCGCCGCCACGAAGGCGAACATCGGCAGACGAAGACTTGGCTGCGAACAGATGAGATAAACCACCAGAGAGTCACTGAACAACACAAAGAGATACACCAATAAAAACAAGAAGAAGAAGAGTGAACTGTGGCCAGACAGCTGCACAAAACCGTCCAGCGTCAGTGACGTCACAGAGGTCACGTTAAACTCTGCTGACGTCATGAGGAGACGGAAACAACAAGGAACTGATTCACTGCAGATCCAGAACCAGATCAATGAGTTCATGAAGGGAATTTACCTGATTACACAACAACATTCATTTACAGGACATTGATATAAGGAACAATAATGTGGCATTCATATACAAAATATTAATATATCATACATTAATAAAACATTAATATAAGCCTATGAATGTCCTCATTCGTCCAGGTCATCCTTATCCTCAAAGCAATTTCAGTCAAAAACAACTGGACTGGTTGTTTGTCTAGGAAGACGTTTCACCTCTTATCCAAGAGGCTTCATCAGTTCATGTACGCATTTGACCAGGACCAGGACCAGGCTGGGACTGGTCCGACCGGCCCACCAGCTCACAGGCCCAAAGGGTAGAACGCAAGCACCTGAGAGGGGACCGCACAACCTTTGGCTCCCCCAGCTGGACCTTTGTGAAAACTGCAGCTGCTTCCAGAAAGAAAAACAAAGTGGTTCAGAGAGAAAAAGAAAACAAGAGAAACAACGTAGTCCTCCCGTATGTGGCTGGGGTATCAGAGAAACTCAGGAGGATCTTCAACAAACACTGCATCCCTGTGTTTTTCAAACCCAGTAACACACTCAGACAGAGACTAGTACATCGCAAATCACAGAACACCACACACCCACAAGAGCAATCTGGGTTATGCTGTTAATGCAACGAGGAATGCAAAGATCTCTACACTGGAGAAACAAAACAACCACTGCATAAACGCACGGCCCAACACAGGGGAGCTCACTCCTCAGGCCTGGACTCTGCTGCCCACTCACATCTCAAGGAGACAACAATGTCCACATCCTGGACTGAGAGGAGAGAGGGTTTGAAAGAGGAGTAAAGGAGCATCTATGCAAAAGTAGAGAAACCATAGCTAAACAGAGACTCAATAGAGCACTAACAAAGTCCAAACCTACTTCCCACCAACGACTGTCCCTCTAACGACGGTCAGACAGTCACAGATCGACGGCCTTGTGAGAGGTTAAATACCTGGATCTCTACACCAGTTAGTTGGACCAGTCCCAGCCTGGTCCTGGTCCTGCTCCTGGTCAAGGTCCAGTCCCAGCCTGGTCCTGGTCCTGCTCCTGGTCAAGGTCCAGTCCCAACCTGGTCAGATGCGTACATGAACTGATGAAGCTGATGATGCTTTGGGGATTAATATTAAGAGTAATATATGGCTGTTCAATATGTTATTCATTAAAAGAACATTAATATAAAGAACATTGATATTAGAATATATGATCAGTTTATGCATCATACATCAGCTAAAGAACATTAATATTATCTAAAATATATAAAACATTCACATATAATTCATTAAAAGAACATTAATATAAAGAACAGTAATATACCATTCATTAAACAAACATTAATATAAAAATATGCAATGCCTTTTTATATCATTCATAGGTTATAGAACATTCACATTATCAGTAATATATAAAACATTCATATCTGTAGAGAAAATGCATCGTAATCAGACAGAAAACATCATCACACTGAACATGAAACATGAAGAGAAGCAGATCTGCGATCACCTACTTTTATCTCACTGACCTTCGTCCTCTGTGGAGCTCATTAAACACCAACAGCAGCATCACTGTCGTCCCCACTGTCAGAGGACACTTCTACCAAGTTCTTGTTAACTTTTACCTGTGAAACTTTTAAGATCACTTCCTTCTTTTCGTTGACAGGAAAGCAGGAAAATGACAATTCTGTTGTTTTTTTTAAACTCTGATCTGTTCAAACAACAGGGAACGCAGCACCGCCATTGCTGGCGTGCTCGAACCTGTCGTTGACGTCCTTCAGGACTCCGCTCACAGCAGGGATGGAAAGATAGCATGTATCCATTGAAGTAGTAAAGCACAGCTGATAGCTACAAACAAGTAAAAGACACATATTAACACAACTTACCTGGAATTTTGACTTCCTTCGTTGACCGGGGCCCATGCTTGCTCCTTCTTAACTTGATCCCTGTAAAATATAAATAGGGGATGGTTCAGCTCCAGGTGCCCGCAGAACGCCACGAAGATCCTCTCCTCCATGTCTTTCCACCCAAACAACAGTACTGAGAAACTCAACGCTGATTGTCTAACTAACGTTAACTTTGACCGGTCGAGTCTAGATGGTAACCCAAGATTTGTGAAAGTGTTGCAAGGTTAAGATTAGGCATTAATCATGAATGGTTAAGGTTAGATGGTTAAACATTGAACTAGAATGGTTAAGGTTAGTAGAGGTGGTTGGGAAGCTTGTCCCGTGAGTTGCAGGTTTTCACAGATCTAGGGTTTTGATCTAGACACGACTACATTGACCCCCTCACAGTGAATTTCAACTCATTAAAGTTAATTGTAACATTTCTGTTGCCTAAAAATGTCTTGATCAGCATTCGGTGTTAACAGAAGACCAGCTGGTAACTTAAAGGAAACTTTGTTGATTTTCAACCGGCTCTGTGTATCTTACCTGGAAAAAGTCCACTAGGTGACTTGCTCATCACTCATCATCACTCATCTTCAACTGCGTCACTTAGGGTAAGGACTCGTTCCCTACCCAGAGGAAGAATCCCATTGGCTTCCTGCTGAGAGCCATGGCCTCAGATTTAGAAGTGCTGATCCTCATCCCAGCTGCTCCACACTCTGCTGCGAACCAATCCAGTGAGTGCCAAAGGTCACTGACCGACGATGCCATCAGGACCACATCATCTGCAAAAAGCGGAGAGGAGAACACCGGCGAACTGAACTGCAACCACTCCCCACCATGACTACGTCTTGATATCCTGTGAAATAAAAACACAAACAGGATTGTTAACAAAGTGCAGCCCTGGCAGAGGCCAACCCCCACCGTGAACGGTTGACAGAAACATCTACTGTTGCACAACCTTGGACACATCATCAGTGTTGTTTCCTGGGATCTCTGGGTGTTTTGGGTCTTACAACCAACACCCTCCTCAAGGCGACCCATCCGAGGCGGATCAGATCCCGGCCCGTGTCCAAGTGGCATTCTACTGCCCCCACTGCTCTCCCCTCTTCAGCCAGAGCCATCCGGAGGCTCTCTCTGCTGCCTCAACGTTGTTGCCCATCTCTCTCCTTCGGTTGGCACCTGTTATGCCCAGTGTGCCATAGACCTTGCTCAAGGAGTGACTGGCAAAACCCCGACTGCCCACCTCCACTGGCATACACCTGGTCCTCCAACCGTTCCTCTTCCTCTTCCACCAGCTCTTCGTACTTTTCCTTCTTTGTTTCATGAGCCTCCTCCATCCTCTCCTCCCAGGGAACTGTTAGCTCCAGCAAGATGAGTTGTTTTGTGGCCTCTGAGACCAAGATGATGTCAGGTCGAATTTGACTTACTGCCAAGAATCGGGACACAGTTCTTGCTTTGAGTGTAAAGAGATTGGATGGCCCTGAGAAGTGACCCCCTCACCCCATACTCTTGCAGCGACCCCCACAGTATCGTCCAGGGGACCAATCATATGCCTTCTCCAGATCCAAAAAACACATGTCGACTGGATTGGCATACTCCCAAGCCCCCTCCAGGAACTCAAATAATTAAGGTTGGGAAGTTATCTTTGCAAGAGTTAAGAGCTGATTCATTGTTCAACATCCAGGACAGACTCTGCATTGTTCCTCTTCAACCTGAAGTTCGACTATAGGTTGAACTCTCTTGTCCAGCACCTTGGAGTAGACTACCAGAAAGGCTGAGTAGTGTGGTACCCCTGTAATTGGCACAAACTCTCTGGTCCCCCTTTTTGAACAGGGGAACCGCTAACCCGGTTGACAAAGACAGCCCCTGGCCACCAAAAGTTTTCAGCAATTTTGGATGGATCTCATCTTTCCCCAGGGCTTTGCCATTGTGGAGTTGTTTGACTACCTCAGTAACTTCTGCCAGGGATATTGACCATGATCCCCCCATCAGCCTCCAGCTCTGCCTCTACAATAGAGGGTGTGTTAGTCGGATTCAGGAGTTCCTCAAACTGCTTCTTCCACCTCCCGATAACCTCCTCAGTTTAGGTCACTAGCGTCTCATCCATATTGTAAACAGCTAGGATGGTTTCTCGATTCTCCCTCCTAAGGTGCTGAACGGTTTTCCAGAAGCACCGTGGTGCCGACCAAATGTTCTTCTCTAACACCTGCTGCTTTGCCTCTGACATGGCAAAGGCTGCAGCCTTTTGGGCCTGTCTGTACCTTTAACCTCCCCTGGAGTCTTCCGGGGATAACATATCCAGATGTTCCCAGTTCACCTTCACTACATGTTTGGGTTTACCAGGTCTTTCAAGAATCTTGCCCCATCCTCTAATACAACACATCACAAGATTGTGATCTGTTGACAGCTCCACCCCTTTAATCCCCCAAGTGTCCAAAACATGCAGTCTCAGATCAGACTATACGATCACAACATCTATCATCGACCTTCGGCATAGGATGCTCTGGTACCACGTACACCACGTACGCATCCTTATGTTAGAACATGGTGTTTCTTATAGAAATACCATGACCAGAACAGAAGCTACTAAAAAATAACCGCTTGGGTTTAGAACAGGGAGGCAGATCCTCCCAATCATGCCTCTCCAGGTGTCCCCATCGTTGGCGTTGAAGTGTCCCAGCATAACTGTGGAGACCCCTACTGGTGCCCCATGCAGGACTCCATTCAGGGTCTCCAAGAAGGCAGAATACTCCAAACTGCTTTTGAGTGCATATGGACTAACAACAGTCGGAATCCCCCAACCATAGGAGGCACCCTCTTGTCCACCGGGGTAACCTTCAAGACTGTTGCGCTCAGCCAGGGGTTAGTGATTATCCCCACACCTGCCAGGCGCCTCACACCCTGTTCGTGGAGGTAAACCCTACCAGATGTAACAGGCAGCGCTCCACCTCTGGCACAAGCTCCAGCTCCTTCCCTCAAAGAAAGTTGCCCTTCCACATCTCCAGAGCCAACCTCTACTCCCCAGGTCTGGTCCATCGAGGCCCCTGACCTTTACTGCCACCTGTGTAGCATCGCACCCGACCCCAGTGGCACCTCAGATTTCAACTTAAGTACAGTACTTGAGTATAGTACCCTGTATGATACATTATTTGCTGCATGTGTGTTCTGCAGTCTGAATAAAGGTCTAAACATGTGTAGACCTCAGGTTTGGCCCCTGACTCTGTACATCAGATATCATAAAGGTCAGAGGTCACCAGCTGTAAAAACATGCAGATGATGTAATGGTGTTTGCGAGTCATGAGCTGCAGTTTGGACTCTGTGGACTGGCTGGTCTTAATGAAGGCTGAATAACAAGCTGCTCTCAGGTGACCTCATTAACTCAGCTGATCGCCTCACTCACACTGACCACACACACACACACACACACACACAACTTGGATGACAAATCTGCCCATATACCGGCGACTGAAGGTCCACTCGGGATGGCATTTGCCACCGGTGACCCTGTGTCAGCTGAATCGGGTCTGGAAAGCACGGCCTTCCTGGCCAAATGGAGCAACCAGCAGAATAATGCAATAGCCCTCGCTGACCCTCTGGATGACTTGAGGAATCAGGGGGAGAGGGTGGAAAAGCTTATAGAAGGCCATTCGACCACTCTAGTGATATTCACTGTGGTGATTTATATGATACACCGCAGAGGTGCCGTCTGTTCTCACCGGCAGGTGCTTGCGATGTATGAACGGCAACAAACCCCTAAGAGCAAGATAGAGGGCCCTAAGTTAGGCACACATGTATATGTTTTGATGATCAATGGGGCTTCCACAAAGAAAGTCCCTCTCCGTCCAGGGAATCAGGGCCTGCAGAGCTGTGTCACAGGCAGCCTCATCCTCCCGTGTTTTTTCAGACGGAGATGAAAGGGGTTGAACCAACACTTCATTGGATGTGCCCTCAGCAGACCCAAGGGACTCACTACTGAGGGTGCTGCCATCAAGCCCAGCAATGTCTGGACCATGTGACCTTGTTGGTTTGTTCATTTCTTTGTTATTTGTTATTCCATTATCATGAATGCTGTTTTCTTTCTTTTTTTAAATGTATTTATTTTTTTACCAGACACTACCATTCACAGGTTTGGACACGGTATCATGTGTGTATGTTGTTTTTCATTTCTTAGCTCTCTTAGTGTGTAAAAATGTTTGTGTGTAAAAAGTCTAATAAAATATTGTTGCAGAAAATATGTTTTCTATCATTTTATTCGTAGAATTCTTAATTTTTTTCAGATGCTTTTGTGACTGTTACCTGATCAGTGCCATGAGCTGATCAATATATTTGATTATCAGTCCCTCCGGCAGCTCAGCACCCTCTTCACCTGTACGAGCACCAGCTTCATCTTCAGTCCGTAGATCACCGGGTTCAACGTGGACTGGACCACCACAACCAGGACGGAGCTGGTGATGGAGGCGCTTCCGGGCTGCAGTCGGCGCTGCAGCAGCTCTACAGCGAAGCTGACAGAGAAGTTGATGAAGACAAGCAGGTGAGGCAGACAGGTGCGCAGCGCTTTGTTGCTGAAGGACGGCGAGCGCTGCAGACAGATGGACAGGATCCTGCCGTAGGTGAAAAGCACGAAGACGATAGGCAGGAAGAGGACAACCACGGACATTAACAGTCCGTACGTGTCGCTCAGCATCGCCTTGCCGCAGCTCAGCCTGACGAAGCTGTACATGTCGCAGTAGATCCGGTGAAGCCGTGTGTGGCAGAGCGGTAAGCGGCTGGCAAGCAGCGCAGTACCACCCACCAGAGCAGCAGGTATCAGCCAGCACAGCAGGAGCAGCACCACCACCCTGGTAGGAGACAACAATGCGGCGTACCGCAGCGGCCGGCAGATGGACAGGTAGCGGTCAAAGGCCATGGCTGACAGCAGCAGGAAGCCGGAGCCGCCCAGAGAGTACAACATGAAGGCCTGATACAGACATGGGGTCCTGGACACCTGCACAAAGCTGCTGCCTGACAGCAGGTCGGACAGAAGTTTTGGATAAACCGCAGTGCTACCTGCCAGAGAGTTCAGCAGAACCGCCGCCACGAAGGCGAACATCGGCAGACGAAGACTTGGCTGCGAACAGATGAGATAAATCACCAGAGAGTCACTGAACAACACAAAGAGATACACCAATAAAAACAAGAAGAAGAAGAGTGAACTGTGGCCAGACAGCTGCACAAAACCGTCCAGCGTCAGTGACGTCACAGAGGTCACGTTAAACTCTGCTGACGTCATGAGGAGATGGAAACAACAAGGAACTGATTCACTTCAGATCAATGAGTTCATTAAGGGAATTTACCTGTTTACACAACAACATTCATTTACAGGACATTGATATAAGGAACAATAATGTGGCATTCATATATAAAATATTAATATATCATACATTAATAAAACATTAATATAAACTTAATATCAGGAAAGTTAATATAGGCATCAAGAATATTAATGTATCATTCATGTCTTAATATAACAATATAATTTATGATTCCTTTATATCTCATTCATAAGCTATAGAACAATAATATTATAAGCCTATGAATGTGCTCATTCGTCCAGGTCATCCTTATCCTCAAAGCAATTTCAGTCAAAAACAACTGGACTGGTTGTTTGTCTAGGAAGACGTTTCACCTCTCATCCAAGAGGCTTCATCAGTTCATGTACGCATCTGACCAGGACCAGGACCAGGACCAGGACCAGGCTGGGACTGGTCCGACGCACCCACCAGCTCACAGGCCCAAAGGGAAGAGCGCAAGCACCTGAGAGGGGACCGCACAACCTGTGGCTCCCCCAGCTGGACCTTTGTGACAACTGCAGCTGCTTCCAGAAAGAAAAACAAAGTGGATGAGAGAGAAAAAGTAAACAAGAGAAACAACGTAGTCCTCCCGTATGTGTCTGGGGTATCAGAGAAACTCAGGAGGATCTTCAACAAACACTGCATCCCTGTGTTTTTCAAACCCAGTAACACACTCAGACAGAGACTAGTGCATCCCAAATCACAGAACCCCACACACCCACAAGAGCAATCTGGGTTATGCTGTTAATGCAACGAGGAATGCAAAGATCTCTACACTGGAGAAACAAAACAACCACTGCATAAACGCACGGCCCGACACAGGAGAGCCCACTCCTCAGGCCTGGACTCTGCTGCCCACTCACATCTCAAGGAGACAACAATGTCCACATCCTGGACAGAGAGGACAGATGGTTTGAAAGAGAAGGAAAAGAAGCCGTCAATGCAAAAGTAGACAAACCATCGCTAAACATGTGTGCGAGACTCAATAAAGCACTAACAAGGTCCAAACCTACTTCCCAGCAACGAATGTCCAACTAATGAAGGCACTTGGAGCACAAAGGGTTCCAGTGCATCATCGGCCTTGTTAAAGGTTAAATACCTGGATCTCACCCAGGTAGTTGGACCAGTCCCAACCTGGTCCTGGTCCTGCTCCTGGTCAAGGTCCAGTCCCAGCCTGGTCAGATGCGTACATAAACTAATGAAGCCGATGATGCTTTGGGGATTAATGTTAAGAGTAATATATGGCACTTCAATATGTTATTCATTAAAAGAACATTAATATAAAGAACATTGATATTAGAATATATGATCTGTTTATGCATCATACATCAGCTAAAGAACATTAATATCATCTAAAATATATCAAACATTCACATATAATTCATTAAAAGAACATTAATATAAAGAACAGTAATATACCATTCATTAAACAAATAATATAAAAATATGCAATGCCTTTATATATCAAACATAGGCTATAGAACATTCTTATCAGTAATATATAACATTCACATTATCAGTAATATATAAAACATTCATATCTGTAGAGAAAATGCATCGTAATCAGAAACATCATCACACTGAACATGAAACATGAAGAGAAGCAGATCTGCGATCACCTACTTTTATCTCACTGACCTTCGTCCTCTGTGGAGCTCATTAAACAACAACAGCAGCATCACTGTCGTCCCCACTGTCAGAGGACACTTCTACCAAGTTCTTGTTAACTTTTACAGAGGAGCAATCTGATGTAACACCCTTTCAAAATACTGTTTCCAGGTCCAACAACTTCCGAACCTGTGAAACTTTTAAGATCACTTCCTGCTTTTCGTTGACAGGAAAGCAGGAAAATGACAATTCTGTTGTTTTTTTTAAACTCTGATCTGTTCAAACAACAGGGAACGCAGCACAGCCATTGCCGGCGTGCTCGAACCTGTCGTTGACGTCCTTCAGGACTCGGCTCACAGCAGGGATGGAAAGATAGCATGTATCCATTGAAGTAGTAAAGCACAGCTGATAGCTACAAACAAGTAAAAGACACATATTAACACAACTTACCTGGAATTTTGACTTCCTTCGTTGACCGGGGCCCATGCTTGCTCCTTCTTAACTTGATCCCTGTAAAATATAAATAGGGGATGGTTCAGCTCCAGGTGCCCGCAGAACGCCACGAAGATCCTCTCCTCCGTGTCTTTCCACCCAAACAACAGTACTAAGAAACTCAATGCTGATTGTCTAACTAACGTTAACTTTGACCAGTCGAGTCTTGCAAGGTTAAGATTAGGCATTAATCATGAATGGTTAAGGTTAGAGGGTTAAACATTGAACTAGAATGGTTAAGGTTAGTAGAGGTGGTTGGGAAGCTTGTCCTGTGAGTTGCAGGTTTTCACAGATCTAGGGTTTTGATCTAGACACGACTACATTGACCCCCCTCACAGTTGTTTTTTTTTACTTCATTAAAGTTAATTGTAACATTTCTGTTGCCTAAAAATGTCTTGATTGGCATTCAGTGGTCACAGAAGACCAGCTGGTAACTTAAAGGAAACTTTGTTGATTTTCAACCAGCTCTGTGTATCTTACCTGGAAAAAGTCCACTGGGTGATTTGCTCATCACTCGTCATCACTCATCTTCAACTGCGTCACTTAGGGTAAAGACTCGTTCCCTACCCAGAGGAAGAATCCCATTGGCTTCCTGCTGAGAGCCATGGCCTCAGATTTAGAAGTGCTGATCCTCATCCCAGCTGCTCCACACTCTGCTGCGAACCAATCCAGTGAGTGCCGAAGGTCACTGACGGACGATGCCATCAGGACCACATCATCTGCAAAAAGCAGAGAGGAGAACACCGGCGAACTGAACTGCAACCACTCCTCACCATGACTACGTCTTGATATCCTGTCAATGAAAAACACAAACAGGATTGTTAACAAAGTGCAGCCCTGGCAGAGGCCAACCCCCACCGTGAACGGTTGACAGAAACATCTACTGTTGCACAACCTTGGACACATCATCAGTGTTGTTTCCTGGGATCTCTGGGTGTTTTGGGTCTTACAACAAACACCCTCCTCCAGACGACCCAGTCGAGGCTGATCAGATCCCGGCCCGTGTCCAAGTGGCATTCTACTGCCCCCACTGCTCTCCCCTCTTCAGCCAGAGCCATCCGGAGGCTCTCTCTGCTGTCCCCACGTTGTTGCCCATCTCTCTCCTTCAGTTGGCACCTGTTATGCCCAGTGTGCCATAGACCTTGCTCAAGGAGTGACTGGCAAAACCCCGACTGCCCACTTCCACTGGCATACACCTGGTCCTCCAACCGTTCCTCTTCCTCTTCCACCAGCTCTTCGTACTTTTCCCTCTTTGTTTCATGAGCCTCCTCCATCCTCTCCTCCCAGGGAACTGTTAGCTCCAGCAAGATGAGTTGTTTTGTGGCCTCTGAGACCAAGATGATGTCAGGTCGAATTTGACTTAAAGCAAGAACTGTGTCCCGATTCTTGGCAGTGAGTGTACAGGGAGATTGGATGGCCCTGAGAAGTGACCCCCTCACCCCATACTCTCACAGCGACCCCCACAGTATCGTCCAGGGGACCAATCATAGGCCTTCTCCAGATCCAAAAAACATATGTAGACTGGATGGACATACTCCCAAGCCCCCTCCAGGAACTCAAATGATTAAGGTTGGGAAGTTATCCTTGCAAGAGTGAAGAGCTGATCCATTGTTCAACGTCCAGGACAGACTCCGCATTGTTCCTCTTCAATCTGAGGTTCGACTATAGGTTGAACTCTCCTTTCCAGCCCCTTGGAGTAGACCTTACCATAAAGGCTGAGTAGTGTGGTACCCCTGTAATTGGTACAAACTCTCAGGTCCCCGTTTTTTAACAAGGGAACCACCAACCCGGTCAACCAAGACTACCCAAAAGTTTTCAGCAATTTTGGATGGATCTCATCTTTCCCCAGGGCTTTGCCATTGTGGAGTTGTTTGACTACCTCAGTAACTTCTGACAGGGATACTGACGATGATCCCCCATCAGCCTCCAACTCTGCCTCTACAATAGAGGGTGTGTTACTCGGATTCAGGAGTTCCTCAAACTGCTTCTTACGCTTCCCAATAACCTCCTCGGTTGAGGTCCCTAGTTTTTCTTCTCCAACACCTGCTGCTTTGCCTCTGACATGGCAAAGGCTGCAGCCTTTTGGGCCTGTCTGTACCTTTTAACCGCCCCTGGAGTCTTCCGGGATAACATATCCAGATGATCCCAGTTCACCTTCACTACATGTTTGGGCTTACCAGGTCTTTCAAGAATCTTGCCCCATCCTCTGATCCAACTCATCACAAGATTGTGATCTGTTGACAGCTCCGCCCTTTTCTTCACCCGAGTGTCCAAAACATACAGTCTCAGATCAGACTATACGATCACAACATCTATCATCGACCTTCAATAGGATGCTCTGGTACCACGTACACCACGTACGCATCCTTATGTTAGAACATGGTGTTTCTTATAGAAATACCATGACCAGAACAGAAGCTACTAAAAAATAACCGCTTGGGTTTAGAACAGGGAGGCAGATCCTCCCAATCATGCCTCTCCAGGTGTCGCCATCGTTGGCGTTGAAGTGTCCCAGCATAACTGTGGAGACCCCTACTGGTGCCCCATGCAGGACTCCATTCAGGGTCTCCAAGAAGGCAGAATACTCCAAACTGCTTTTGAGTGCATATAGACTAACAACAGTCAGAATCCCCCAACCATAGGAGGCACCCTCTTGTCCACTGGGGTAACCTTCAAGACTGTTGCGCTCAGCCAGTGGTTTGTGAGTATCCCCACACCTGCCTGGCGCCTCACACCCTGTTCGTGGAGGTAAACCCTACCAGATCTAACAGGCAGGGCTCCACCTCCGGCAAAAGCTCCAGCTCCTTCCCTCAAAGAAAGTTGATCTTCCACTTCCCAAGAGCCAACCTCCACTCCCCAGGTCTGGTCCATCGAGGCCCCTGACCTTTACTGCCACCTGTGTAGCATCGCACCCGACCCCGATGGCACCTCAGATTTGAACTTAAGTACAGTACTTGAGTAAACGTACCCTGTATGATACATTATTTGCTGTATTTGTTGTGTTCTGCAGTCTGAATAAAGGTCTAAACATGTGTAGACCCTCAGGTTTGGCCCCTGACTCTGTATATCTGTATATAAAGGTCAGAGGTCACCAGTTGTAAAAACATGCAGATGATGTAATGGTGTTTGCGAGTCATGAGCTGCAGTTTGGACTCTGTGGACTGGCTGGTCTTAATGAAGGCTGAATAACAAGCTGCTCTCAGGAGACCTCATTAACCCAGCTGATCGCCTCACTCACACTGACCCCCCCCCACACACACACACACAAAACTTGGATGACTAATCTGCCCGTATACCGGCGACAGAAGGTCCACTTGGGATGGCAGTTGCCACCGGTGACCCTGTGTCAGCTGAATGGGGTCTGGAAAGCACGGCCTTCCTGGCCCAATGTAGCAACCAGGAGAATAATGCAATAGCCCTCGCTGACCCTCTGGAGGACTTGAGGGATCAAGGGGAGAAGTGGGAAAAGTGTATAGAAGGCCAGTCGACCACTCTAGTGATTTCCAACCTGGTGATTTATATGATACACTGCTGTCTGTTCTCACCGGCACGTGCTTGTGATGTATGAACGGCAACAAACCCCTAAGAGCAAGATAGAGGGCCCTAAGTTAGGCACACATGTATATGTTTTGATGAGCAATGGGGCTTCCACAAAGAAAGTCCCTCTCCGTCCAGGAATCAGGGCCTGCAGAGCTGTGTCACAAGCAGCCTCATCCTCCCGTGTTTTTTCAGACGGAGATGAAAGGGGTTAAACCAACACTTCATTGGATGTGCCCTCAGCAGACCCAAGGGACTCACTACTGAGGGTGCTGCCATCAAGCCCAGCAATGTCTGGACCATGTGACCTTGTTGGTTTGTTCATTTCTTAGTTATTTGTTATTCCATTATCATGAATGCTGCTTTCTTTCTTGTTTTAAATGTATTTATTTTTTACCAGACAGTACCATTCACAGGTTTGGACACGGTATCATGTGTGTATGTTGTTTTTCATTTCTTAATTCTCTTAGTGTGTAAAAATGTTTGTGTGTAAAAAGTCTAATAAAACATTGTTTCGAAAAATATGTTTTCTATCATTTTATTCGTAGAATTCTTAATTTTTTTCCGGATGCTTTTGTGACTGTTACCTGATCAGTGTCATGAGCTGATCAATATATTTGATTATCAGTCCCTCCGGCAGCTCAGCACCCTCTTCACCTGTATGAGCACCAGCTTCATCTTCAGTCCGTAGATCACGGGGTTCAACGTGGACTGGACCACCACAACCAGGACGGAGCTGGTGATGGAGGCGCTTCCGGGCTGCAGTCGGCGCTGCAGCAGCTCTACAGCGAAGCTGACAGAGAAGTTGATGAAGACAAGCAGGTGAGGCAGACAGGTGCGCAGCGCTTTGTTGCTGAAGGACGGCGAGCGCTGCAGACAGATGGAGAGGATCCTGCCGTAGGTGAAAAGCACGAAGACGATAGGCAGGAAGAGGACAACCACGGACATTAGCAGTCCGTACGTGTCGCTCAGCATCGCCTTGCCGCAGCTCAGCCTGACGAAGCTGTACATGTCGCAGTAGATCCGGTGAAGCCGTGTGTGGCAGAGCGGTAAGCGGCTGGCAAGCAGCACGGCACCACCCACCAGAGCAGCAGGTATCAGCCAGCACAGCAGGAGAAGCACCACCACCCTGGTAGGAGACAACAATGCGGCGTACTGCAGAGGCTGGCAGATGGCCAGGTAGCGGTCAAAGGCCATGGCCGACAGCAGCAGGAAGCTGGAACCACCCAGAGAGTTCAACATGAAGGCCTGATACAGACATGTGGACCGGGACACCTGCACAAAGCTGCTGCCCAACAGCAGGTCGGACAGAAGTTTGGGATAAACCAATGTGGTGCCTGCCAGAGAGTTCAGCAGAACCGCCGCCACAAAGGCGAACATCGGCTGACGAAGACTTGGCTGCGAACAGATGAGATAAATCACCAGAGAGTCACTGAACAACACAAAGAGATACACCAATAAAAACAAGAAGAAGAAGAGTGAACTGTGGCCAGACAGCTGCACAAAACCGTCCAGCGTCAGTGACGTCACAGAGGTCACGTTAAACTCTGCTGACGTCATGAGGAGACAAAAACAACAAGGAACTGATTCACTTCAGATCAATGAGTACATGAAGGGAATTTACCTGTTTACACAACAACATTCATTTACAGGACATTGATATAAGGAACAATAATGTGGCATTCATATGTAAAATATTAATATATCATACATTAATAAAACATTAATTTAAACTTAATATCAGGAAAGTTAATATAGGCATCAATAATATTAATATATCATTCATGTGTCAACATAACAATATAATTTATGATTCCTTTATATCTCATTCATAAGCTATAGAACAATAATATTATAAGCCTGTGAATGTCCTCATACGTCCAGGTCATCCTTATCCTCAAAGCAATTTCAGTCAAAAACAACTGGACTGGTTGTTTGTCTAGGAAGACGTTTCACCTCTCATCCAAGAGGCTTCATCAGTTCATCTACGCATCTGACCAGGACCAGGACCAGGCTGGGACTAGTCCGACGCACCCACCAGCTCACAGGCCCAAGGGGAAGAACGCAAGCACCTGAGAGGGGACCGCAAAACCTGTGGCTCCCCCAGCTGGACCTTTGTGAAAACTGCAGCTGCTTCCAGAAAGAAAAACAAAGTGGTTGAGAGAGAAAAAGAAAACAGGAGAAACAACGTAGTCCTCCCGTATGTGGCTGGGGTATCAGAGAAACTCAGGAGGATCTTCAACAAACACTGCATCCCTGTGTGTTTCAAACCCAGTAACACACTCAGACAGAGACTAGTACATCCCAAATCACAGAACACCACACACCCACAAGAGCAATCTGGGTTATGCTGTTAATGCAACGAGGAATGCAAAGATCTCTACACTGGAGAAACAAAACAAACACTGCATAAACGCACGGCCCGACACAGGAGAGCTCACTCCTCAGGCCTGGACTCTGCTGCCCACTCACATCTCAAGGAGACAACAATGTCCACATCCTGGACAGAGAGGACAGATGGTTTGAAAGAGAAGGGAAAGAAGCCGTCAATGCAAAAGTAGACAAACCATCGCTAAACATGTGTGCGAGACTCAATAAAGCACTAACAAGGTCCAAACCTACTTCCCACCAACGAATGTCCAACTAATGAAGGCACTTGGAGCACAAAGGGTTCCAGTGCATCATCGGCCTTGTTAAAGGTTAAATACCTGGATCTCAACCAGTTAGTTGGACCAGTCCCAACCTGGTCCTGGTCCTGGTCCTGCTCCTGGTCAAGGTCCAGTCCCAGCCTGGTCAGATGCGTACATGAACTGATGAAGCCGATGATGCTTTGGGGATTAATGTTAAGAGTAATATATGGCACTTCAATATGTTATTCATTAAAAGAACATTAATATAAAGAACATTGATATTAGAATATATGATCCGTTTATGCATCATACATCAGCTAAAGAACATTAATATTATCTAAAATATATAAAACATTCACATATAATTCATTAAAAGAACATTAATATAAAGAACAGTAATATACCATTCATTAAACAAATATTAATATAAAAATATACAATGCCTTTTTATATCATTCATAGGTTATAGAACATTCACATTATCAGTAATATATAAAACATTCATATCTGTAGAGAAAATGCATCGTAATCAGACAGAAACATCATCACACTGAACATGAAACATGAAGAGAAACAGATCTGCGATCACCTACTTTTATCTCACTGACCTTCGTCCTCTGTGGAGCTCATTAAACAACAACAACAGCATCACTGTCGTCCCCACTGTCAGAGGACACTTCTACCAAGTTCTTGTTAACTTTTACAGAGGAGCAATCTGATGTAACACCCATTCAAAATACTGTTTCCAGGTCCAACAACTTCCGAACCTGTGAAACTTTTAAGATCACTTCCTTCTTTTCGTTGACAGGAAAGCAGGAAAATGACAATTCTGTTGTTTTTTTTAAACTCTGATCTGTTCAAACAACAGGGAACGCAGCACCGCTATTGCCCGCGTGCTCGAACCTGTCGTTGACGTCGTTCAGGACTCTGCTCACAGCAGGGATGGAATGATAGCATGTATCCATTGAAGTTGTAAAGCACAGCTGATAGCTACAAACAAGTAAAAGACACATATTAACACAACTTACCTGGAATTTTGACTTCCTTCGTTGACCGGGGCCCATGGTTGCTCCTTCTTAACTTGATCCCTGTAAAATATAATAGGGGATGGTTCAGCTCCAGGTGCCCGCAGAACGCCACGAAGATCCTCTCCTCCGTGTCTTTCCACCCAAACAACAGTACTAAGAAACTCAACGCTGATTGTCTAACTAACGTTAACTTTGACCGGTCGAGTCTAGATGGTAACCCAAGATTTGTGAAAGTCTTGCAAGGTTAAGATTAGGCATTAATCATGAATGGTTAAGGTTAGAGGGTTAAACATTGAACTAGAATGGTTAAGGTTAGTAGAGGTGGTTGGGAAGCTTGTCCCGTGAGTTGCAGGTTTTCACAAATCTAGGGTTTTGATCTAGACACGACTACATTGACCTCCTCACAGTGAATTTCAACTCATTTAAGTTAATTGTAACATTTCTGTTGCCTAAAAATGTCTTGATCAGCATTCAGTGTTAACAAAAGACCAGCTGGTAACTTAAAGGAAACTTTGTTGATTTTCAACCGGCTCTGTGTATCTTACCTGGAAAAAGTCCACTAGGTGATTTGCTCATCACTCGTCATCACTCATCTTCAACTGCGTCACTTAGGGTAAGGACTCGTTCCCTACCCAGGGTAAGAATCCCATTGGCTTCCTGCAGAGAGCCATGGCCTCAGATTTAGAAGTGCTGATCCTCATCCCAGCTGCTCCACACTCTGCTGCGAACCAATCCAGTGAGTGCCAAAGGTCACTGACCGACGACGCCATAAGGACCACATCATCTGCAAAAAGCGGAGAGGAGAACACCGGCGAACTGAACTGCAACCACTCCCCACCATGACTACGTCTTGATATCCTGTGAATGAAAAACACAAACAGGATTGTTGACAAAGTGCAGCCCTGGCAGAGGCCAACCCCTACCGTGAACGGTTGACAGAAACATCTACTGTTGCACAACCTTGGACACATCATCAGTGTTGTTGCCTGGGATCTCTGGGTGTTTTGGGTCTTACAACAAACACCCTCCTCCAGGCGACCCAGCAGAGGCGGATCAGATCCCGGCCTGTGTCCAAGTGGCATTCTACTGCCCCCACTGCTCTCCCCTCTTCAGCCAGAGCCATCCGGAGGCTCTCTCTGCTGTCCCCACGTTGTTGCCCATCTCTCTCCTTCGGTTGGCACCTGTTATGCCCAGTGTGCCATAGACCTTGCTCAAGGAGTGACTGGCAAAACCCAGACTGCCCACCTCCACTGGCATACACCTGGTCCTCCAACCATTCCTCTTCCTCTTCCACCAGCTCTTCGTACTTTTCCCTCTTTGTTTCATGAGCCTCCTCCATCCTCTCCTCCCAGGGAACTGTTAGCTCCAGCAAGATGAGTATTTTTGTGGCCTCTGAGACCAAGATGATGTCAGGTCGAATTTGACTTACTGCCAAGAATCGGGACACAGTTCTTGCTTTGAGTGTAAAGAGATTGGATGGCCCTGAGAAGTGACCCCCTCACCCCATGCTCTCGCAGCGACTCCTACAGTATTGTCCGGGGCACCGGTCATATCCCTTCTCCAGATCCACAAACCACACGTAGACTGGATAGGCATACTCCCAAGCCCCCTCCAGAAACTCGAAGGTTTAAGGTTGGGAAGTTATCCTTGCAAGAGTGAAGAGCTGATCCATTGTTCAACCTCAAGGACAGACTCCGCATTGTTCCTCTTCAATCTGAGGTTCGACTATAGGTTGAACTCTCCTTTCCAGCCCCTTGGAGTAGACGTTACCAGAAAGGCTGAGTAGTGTGGTACCCCTGTAATTGGCACAAACTCTCAGGTCCCCGTTTTTTAACAAGGGAACCACCAACCCGGTTGACAAAGACAGCCCCTGGTCACCAAAAGTTTTCAGCAATTTTGGATGGATCTCATCAATCCCCAGGGCTTTGCCATTGAGGAGTTGTTTGACTACTTCAGTGACTTCTGCCAGGGATACCGAGGATGATCCCCCATCAGCCTCCAGCTCTGCCTCTACAATAGGGGGTGTGTTAGTCGGATTCAGGAGTTCCTCAAACTGCTTCTTCCACTTCCCAATAACCTCCTCGGTTGAGGTCACTAGTTTTACCTCTCTGCAGCTGCAGCCTTTTGGGCCTGTCTGTATCTTTTAACCTCCCCTGGAGATTTCCGGGATAACATATCCGGATGTTCCCAGTTCACCTTCACTACATGTTTGGGCTTACCAGGTCTTTCAAGAATCTTGCCCCATCCTCTAATCCAACTCATCACCAGATTGTGATCCGTTGACAGCTCCACCCCTTTAATCCCCCAAGTGTCCAAAACATGCAGTCTCAGATCAGACTATACGATCACAACATCTATCATCGACCTTCAATAGGATGCTCTGGTACCACGTACACCACGTACGCATCCCTATGTTGGAACATGGTGTTTGTTATGGAAAATCAATGACCAGAACAGAAGCTACTAAAAAATAACCGCTTGGGTTTAGAACAGGGAGGCAGATCCTCCCAATCATGCCTCTCCAGGTGTCCCCATCTTTGGCGTTGAAGTGTCCCAGCATAACTGTGGAGACCCCTACTGGTGCCCCATGCAGGACTCCATTCAGGGTCTTTAAGAAGGCAGAATACTCCAAACTGCTTTTGAGTGCATATGGACTAACAACAGTCAGAATCCCCCAACCATAGGAGGCACCCTCTTGTCCACCGGGGTAACCTTCAAGACTGTTGCGCTCAGCAAGGGGTTAGTGATTATCCCCCTGCCTGGCGCCTCACACCCTGTTTGTGGAGGTAAACCCTACCAGATGTAACAGGCAGCGCTCCACCTCCGGCACAAGCTCCAGCTCCTTCCCTCAAAGAAAGCTGACCTTCCACATCCCCAGAGCCAACATCTACTCCCCAGGTCTGGTCCATCGAGGCCCCTGACCTTTACTGCCACCTGTGTAGCATCGCACCCGACCCCGATGGCACCTCAGATTTGAACTTAAGTACAGTACTTGAGTATAGTACCCTGTATGATACATTATTTGCTGCATTTGTTGTGTTCTGCAGTCTGAATAAAGGTCTAAACATGTGTAGACCCTCAGGTTTGGCCCCTAACTACTCTGTATATCTGTATATAAAGTTCAGAGGTCACCAGCTGTAAAAATATGCAGATGATGTAATGGTGTTTGCGAGTCATGAGCTGCAGTTTGGACTCTGTTGACTTGCTGGTCTTAATGAAGGCTGAATAACAAGCTGCTCTCAGGAGACCTCATTAACACAGCTGATCGCCTCACTCACACTGACCCCCCCCACACACACACACACACACAAAATTTGGATGACAAATCTGCCCGTATACCGGCGACAGAAGGTCCACTTGGGATGGCATTTGCCACCGGTGACCCTGTGTCAGCTGAATCGGGTCTGGAAAGCACGGCCTTCCTGGCCAAATGGAGCAACCAGGAGAATTATGCAATAGCCCTCGCTGACCCTCTGGAGGACTTGAGGGATCAGGGGGAGAGTTGGGAAAAGTGTATAGAAGGCCATTCAACCACTAGTGATTTCCACCCTGGTGATTTATATGATATACTACAGAGGTGCCGTCTGTTCTCACCGGCACGTGCTTGTGATGTATGAACAGCAACAAACCCCTAAGAGCAAGATAGAGGGCCCTAAGTTAGGCACACATGTATATGTTTTGATGATCAATGGGGCTTCCACAAAGAAAGTCCCTCTCCGTCCAGGAAATCAGGGCCTGCAGAGCTGTGTCACAGGCAGCCTCATCCTCCCGTGTTTTTTTAGACGGAGATGAAAGGGGTTAAACCAACACTTCATTGGATGTGCCCTCAGCAGACCCAGGGGACTCACTACTGAGGGTGCTGCCATCAAGCCCAGCAATGTCTGGACCATGTGACCATGTTAGTTTGTTCATTTCTTTGTTATTCCATTATCATGAATGCCGTTTTCTTTCTTTTTTTAAATGTATTTATTTTTTACCAGACAGTACCATTCACAGGTTTGGACACGCTTTCATGTGTTTATGTTGTTTTTCATTTCTTAATTCTCTTAGTGTGTAAAAATGTTTGTGTGTAAAAAGTCTAATAAAATATTGTTGCAGAAAATATGTTTTCTATCATTTTATTCGTAGAATTCTTAATTTTTTTCGGATGCTTTTGTGACTGTTACCTGATCAGTGTCATGAGCTGATCAATATATTTGATTATCAGTCCCTCCGGCAGCTCAGCACCCTCTTCACCTGTACGAGCACCAGCTTCATCTTCAGTCCGTAGATCACCGGGTTCAACGTGGACTGGACCACCACAACCAGGACGGAGCTGGTGACGGAGAGGCTACCGGGCTGCAGCCGGCGCTGCAGCAGCTCTACAGTGATGCCGATGGAGTAGTTGGTGAAGACAATCAGGTGAGGCAGACAGGTGTGCAGCGCTTTGTTGCTGAAGGACGGTGAGCGCTGCAGACAGATGGAGAGGATCCTGCCGTAGGTGAAAAGCACAAAGGCGATGGGCAGGAAGAGGACAATCACGGAGCTTAGCAGTCCGTACATGTCAGTCAGCATCGCCTTGCCGCAGCTCAGGCTGACGAAGCTGTATATGTCGCAGGAGATCCTGTGGAATCGCATGTGGCAGAGCGGTAAGCGGGTGGCAAGCAGCGTCGCACCGCTCACCAGAGCAGCAGGTATCAGCCAGCACAGCAGGAGCAGCACCACCACCCTGGAAGGAGACAACAATGCGGCGTACCGCAGAGGCTGGCAGATGGACAGGTAGCGGTCAAAGGCCATGGCCGACAGCAGCAGGAAGCCGGAGCCGCCCAGAGAGTTCAACATGAAGGCCTGAAACAGACATGTGGACCGGGACACCTGCACAAAGCTGCTGCCTGACAGCAGGTCGGACAGAAGTTTGGGATAAAACGCAGTGCTGCCTGCGAGAGAGTTCAGCAGAACCGCCGCCACGAAGGCGAACATCGGCTGACGAAGACTTGGCTGCGAACAGATGAGATAAACCACCAGAGAGTCACTGAACAACACAAAGAGATACACCAATAAAAACAAGAAGAAGAAGAGTGAACTGTGGCCAGACAGCTGCACAAAACCGTCCAGCGTCAGTGACGTCACAGAGGTCACGTTAAACTCTGCTGATGTCATGAGGAGATGGAAACAACAAGGAACTGATTCACTTCAGATCAATGAGTTCATTAAGGGAATTTACCTGTTTACACAACAACATTCATTTACAGGACATTGATATAAGGAACAATAATGTGTATTTACTTTGTTAGGTAACGTTAATACAGGCCTAAAGAATATTCACATATAATTGATTTATAGAACAGCGATATAAAGAACATGACTGTAATCCATATAAATAAAATTAACAATATTAAATTACACTAAACACATGATTATGTCTTTAGTGTATAGAGCATTAATATAAAGAACAGTAATATAGACCTAGAGAACATTAATGTATTATTAATGTAAAGAACATGAATCTGTTATTCATATAAATAAAACTAACAATATTAATTGACATAACCTTATTTAAAAAAACTAATTAATTCATAGAGCATGAATGGATAATATATTAAAAGAACATTAGCATAAAGAAAATGTATATAGGTCTAAAGAACATTAATATAACATTCATGAATATATGGACATTAGTATAATTAACATTAATATAAATAATATGAATGAAGACCTTAAGAACAGTCAGTATTTCATTCCTTCATATAACATTAATATAAAGAAAATGAATATATAATTCATTAAAAGAACACCAATACAGACCTAAAGAACATTAAAATAACATTCATGTATGAAACATTGGTATAAAGAACATTAAAATAACATTCATGTATAAAACATGAGTATAAAGAACATTAAAATAACATTCATGTATGAAACATGAGTATAAAGAACATTAAAATAACATTCATGTATGAAACATTAGTATAAAGAACATTAAAATAACATTCATGTATGAAACATTGGTATAAAGAACATTAAAATAACATTCATGTATGAAACATTGGTATAAAGAACATTAAAATAACATTCATGTATGAAACATGAGTATAAAGAACATTAAAATAACATTCATGTATGAAACATTGGTATAAAGAACATTAATATATAATTAGTATAAAGAACATTAATATATAATTAGTTTAAAGAACATTGATATATAATTAGTTTAAAGAACATTAATATATAATTAGTTTAAAGAACATTAATATATAATTAGTTTAAAGAACATTAATATATAATTAGTTTAAAGAACATTGATATATAATTAGTTTAAAGAACATTAATATATAATTAGTTTAAAGAACATTAACTATATAATTAGTTTAAAGAACATTGATATATAATTAGTTTAAAGAACATTGATATATAATTAGTTTAAAGAACATTTATATATAATTAGTTTAAAGAACATTGATATATAATTAGTTTAAAGAACATTAATATATAATTAGTTTAAAGAACATTGATATATAATTAGTTTAAAGAACATTTATATATAATTAGTTTAAAGAACATTGATATATAATTAGTTTAAAGAACATTAATATATAATTAGTTTAAAGAACATTTACTATATCATTCATTAAAATAACATTAATATTTCATTCATGTTCATAGCATTGATATGAAGAACATTAAAATAACATTAATTAAAAGAACATTAATATGATTATTAATAAAGGCCTGAAAAATCAAGAATTAATACAGTTTATCATGTTTAAAACATTGGTTTAAAGAACATTATTATAAAAATATAATATATGATTCCTTTATATATCATTCATAGCCTATAGAACATTCACATTATCAGTAATATATAAAACATTCATATCTGTAGAGAAAATGCATCGTAATCAGACAGAAACATCATCACACTGAACATGAAACATGAAGAGAAGCAGATCTGCGATCACCTACTTTTATCTCACTGACCTTCGTCCTCTGTGGAGCTCATTAAACAACAACAACAGCATCACTGTCGTCCCCACTGTCAGAGGACACTTCTACCAAGTTCTTGTTAACTTTTACAGAGGAGCAATCTGACGTAACACCCTTTCAAAATACTGTTTCCACGTCCAAATGCTCTGTTGATCAAAACAAACAACTGCTGAAAAAGTGTAACTTTAAAAAATCATGTCTTTTTTTCAGTTAGGCACCTTTTCATCAAAAGGAAAGAGGTGAAATGACAATTAGGTTGTTTTGTAAACTCTGATATGGTCAAACTACGCGGAACACCGCATTGTACAAATACAAGGGGCTTGGACCGGCTCTCATCTCTCATCTCATCTTCAAACCGTTTATCCGGGGTTGGGTCGTGGGGGCAGCAGCTTTAGCAGGGGACCCCAAACTTCCCTTTCCCGGGCCACATTAACCAGCTCTAACTGGGGGATCCTGAGGCGTTCCCAGGCCAGTGTGGAGATCTAATCTCTCCACCTGGTCCTGGGTCTTCCCCGAGGCCTCCTCCCAGCTGGACGTGCCTGGAACACCTCCCTAGGGAGGCGCCCAGGGTTCATCCTTACCAGATGATCCTGAACCACCTCAACTGGCTCCTTTCAACACAAAGGAGCAGCGGCTCTACTCCGAGTTCCTCACTGATGCTGAACTTCTCCCCCTCTCTCTAAGGGAGACTCCAGACCCCCTCCTGGGGAAACACATTTCAGACGCTTGGACCTGGACCTGGTTCTTTGGGTCCTGACCCAGCTTTCATGACCACAGGTGAGGGTAGGAACCAGGACTGAGCGGTAGATCCAGAGCTTTGCCTTCCTCAGCTCTCTTTTCGTCACAACGGTGCAGTAGAGCGACTGCAACACCGCCCCCGCTGCTCCGATTCTCCGGCCAAACTCACGCTCCATCGCCCCTTCACTGGTGAATATGATCCCGAGGTCCTTGAACTCCTTCATTTGGGGTAAGGACTCATTCGGTACCTGGAATAAGCAATCCACCGGTTTTCTGCTGAGAGCCATGGCCTCAGATTTAGAGGTGCTGATCCTAATCCCTGGCTCCAGACAGGCTCCACACTATCCTCCAGGCAGGTTCTCTTTTCCTCTTCATCATGAAGTCTTTGTGAACCATTCTTAGCCCTTCCCCTCGCCTAAAACCACTCTGCCGTGAGAGACCACACTAGGAGCACCGGGCTCAAACACCCTAAGGTTCACAGGGACACACAAACCTCTCCACCACGATAAGGTGATGGTTCCCGGAGTCTTTCGTCAAAGTCAAATCGTGCCAAACTCTAGGCTTCAAAATGCGAACCCACAAACCAATGGATGATGTCAGGGTCGCTACATCCACTTCTTTTATACATTGATGGTTCACGTTGCACTTTGTTAAGCACCAAACATTGTAAACAAATGTATCACGATTGAAACGGCCAATCTCATTCTGTGTATTGGACAGAATATCCAAGTGAAACTCGCCAAAAAGTTCTTGATGTCTGAAATAATGAAGCGACACAAAATCTTATGGATTTAAAAGTAGTCATCATTCATTAATCATTACTGTGTTTTGGTCCACACACTTTGCTCACGTTAAGTGAACTGGTCAAAAGTGCAGCTGGAGGCACACATTTTCAGGAGTTCCCTCGTTCCCCATCTGAGATTTCACACCATCCTGACCTCATTCATTCATTCATTCATTCATCTTCAACCGCTTATCCCGGGGTCGGGGTCGCGGGGGTGCTGGAGCCGATCCCAGCTGACATCGGGCGTGAGGCGGGGTACACCCTGGACAGGACGCCAGTCTATCACAGGGCACATAGAGACGTACAGAGACAGACAACCATTCACACCTACGGGTGATTTAGAGTCATCAATTAACCTAACACCTGCATGTCTTTGGACTGTGGGAGGAAACCGGAGAACCCGGAGAAAACCCACGCAGACACGGGGAGAACATGCAAACTCCGCACAGAAAGGCCGAGGTCGGGATGCGAACCTGTGACCTTCTTGCTGTGAGGCGACAGTGCTAACCACTACACCACCGTGTAGCCCACCATCCTGACCTACTTAACAGAATTTGTGTGTAAAAGCACCCTACAACATTGTTACAATACATTACGATAATTAAAAGGAAAAGTTCTGACGTACATGCACCTCAGATTTGTACTTCCAGTGAAATTCCGGTGCAAAACCATCCCATGGTCTTTTGTATACATCAAATAAGCCATAGAGACATTTTTTTTCATTGATCCACTATCAACTGCGAAACCCCGGAGAGTCGCTAACAGCCGGACGTGGCTAACAGTGATTAGCTCGGGGCAGCACGGTGAAGGCATTCAAAGGTCTTTTTTAACCACTAATGCTGCTGAAAATAACATCAAACCTCTGCAGCAGCATGAGAAGAGTCCCTACACACACATCAAAGCAGCATCAGCGTAGTTAGTGAAGCCAGAGTTTATTAAAGAGTGTTTTAAAGACTTACCTACTGGCCCCTGTACCAGCTCCTCTCATAGTAAAGTCCATTCAAGCCGATTACCAAAGGAAGGAGCCCATTGGTGCTTTATTTAGGAATCGGTCGCCCTTCCTATTTGTTCTGGGGACATGAGAAAAGTGTCCAGTACGGTTGATGGGGAATCCTCCAGAGCAGTCACACAGCGTGTTGCTGTATTCAATGATTCCAGGCCACGAAGAAAAGTGTCCCTACACAGAAAACAAAGCACCAACAATGTAATTAGTGAACCCAGAGTTTATTAAAAGAGTGTTTAAAAGACTTACCTACTGGCCCCTGTACCAGCTCCTCTCATAGTAAAGTCCCACAGTACCCACAGAATGCTCCACCTCCTCCGCAGGCTGTTCTCCCATCCTCCGACCCCTTTCATCCTGTTCCTGCAGCTCTTCCTTGGTGTATTCTGGCTGTTTAATCCTGCCGTCCAGTAATGCTTGGACACTAACACAACACACTGACCTATAGTGAGCTAATGCTGCCTCTACCTGCAGCCCCTTCAGGCAACAGATGTCCCCACCCCCGTGCCCCAGCACGCTTCACGGCTAAAGTCTAATTCGTTTGACCAGTGTGAGTGCACACACGCTTGCTGGCCAGTTTGGGAGAGGTGGGCTTTTGTAAAGCACGTTTGCACATGTACGAACACGAGCAGGAGCACGAGACCTACGGCGGTTCTGACGTCATTTTCTGTGCGCCTGTTGGGCAAGTTAAGTTACCAGCTAACACTAGATTTGTTAGCGGCGGCGACCACCTGACGCTGATCCAGATATTTTAGGCGACCAAAATGTTACAATCAACTGTTTAAGTAAAAAACTAAGGGCGCACTCCCACTGTCCATCCGTACCGTGCCCAAACACGTTCCATAGCTAAAGTCTGGTTCCTTTGACCAGTGTGAGTGCAACCGTACCGCGCCTAGTTGCGGCACGCTTGCCGTCCATGGCCGGTTTGGGAGTGGTGGGCTTTAGTAAAGCACGTTTGCACATGTACGAGCACGAGCGTGCGCACGTGTACGAGCACGAGGCCTACGGCGGTTCTGAGGTCATTTCCTGTGCGCCTGTTGGGACGTAGAAAAAAGGAGGGACCATGCGCGGACATTTAAAACAATGGCGGCGAAAGGTTCACGTTGGTGTGATGCGGAGGTGGAGTGTTTACTGCAGATTTGGTCGATGAAAAGATTCAAAAACAGTCAACAAGACGCACAAAAACTCCGAGGTCTACGGAAAGATCTGGAAACAAAGCCACGCATCGCCATGACGTCATCAATGCGTGTGGCGTGTTACGGCGTGATGACGTATAGGCAGCAAGAAGCATTCCCCGAGGCCCAGGTAGTGTGAGTACAAACGGGCCTGGAGGGGGGGACAAGGACCCTAAAGCACGGGGCACGGGACGGACGCACAGTGGTAGGGCGCCCTAAGTGCAGAAAAAGACCTTGGGGTGATTTCGCAGCCAAAATTACACTTTGAGTACAGTGCTTGAGTAAACGTACCCTGTATGATACATTATTTGCTACATTTGTTGTGTTCTGCAGTCTGACTAAAGGTCTGAACATGTGTAGACCCTCAGGTTCGGCCCCTGACTCTGTATATAAAGGTCAGAGGTCACCAGCTCTAAAACCATGCAGATGATGTAATGGTGTTTGTGTGTCATGAGCTGTAGTTTGGACTCTGTGGACTGGCTGGTCTTAATGAAGGCTGAATAACAAGCTGCTCTCAGGAGACCTCATTAACCCAGCTGATTGCCTCACTCACACTGACCACACACACACACACACAAGGACACAAGAGGACCAGTAACCTCAAAGGAGACACTCACAGGGAATATTGTATATTTCATCATATTCTCTTTGATAAAGTGTCACTCTTGCACAGACTGTATAAAAGAAGTGGATATCAGGGTTTCCCCCAGTGTATTGGAAGCACATTGAGTAAGTTAGTTGACCCCCATCAGGCCTAAGCATATGGGATTTTTTTTGTTTAACTCTATCTTTAAGTTTTAAATGACAGTTACAGTTGGACGGCTTGGTTGGAAACTTAAGGACCTACTCACACTGTCCAAAACCGTTTTTTCAGCTAAAGCCTAGTACCTTTAAGCAGTGTGAGTGCACCCGCTCCGCGCATAACTGCGGACAGCGGGCCGTCCACGGCCTGTTTGAAAGAGGTGGGCTTTAGCGGAGCCGTTTGCACATGTACGAGCACGAGCGTGCGCACGTGTACGAGCACGAGCCCTACGGCAGTAGCGTTATGTGCGCCTGTTCGGACATGTAAATAGAAGGACGGACCATGCGCGGACATTTAACAACAACAACAACAATGGCGGTGAAAGGTTCACGTTGGTGTGATGCGGAGGTGGAGCGTTTACTGCAGATTTGGTCGATGAAAAGATTCAAAAACAGTCGACAAGACGCACAAAAACTCCGAGATCTACGGAAAGATTTGTAAACAAAGCCACACATCGCCATGACGTCATCAATGCGTGTGACGTGTTACGGCGTGATGGCGTATGGACAGCAAGAAGCATTGGCCGAGGCCCAGGTAGTGTGAGTACAAACGGGGCTGGGGCGCGGGGGGGGAGGGAGAGGGGAGGCAAGTACCCTAAAGCCCGGGTCGCGGTGTGGAAGGACAGTGTGAGTGCGCCCTTAGACATAGTGATATTTTTAGACATACAGTACATGCAGCATTCATCCAAGGGTCTTTTTCAGCACTTACATTCATCAAATAAGCCATCGACACAGTTTTTTTTTGTATAACAACTATTAGTTAGCTCGTAACATCACACACCACAGCAGCTGTTTGGTTTTGTGATATATTTATTGATTTGTGAGTAACTACAGTCGTAGTGTTCTCATACATCATCTGCAGCTCATCAAACTGATATATATTTATAAAAATTAGAGAAATATAATCTACATACATCTAATACAAAAAAACAAACCACGTTAGTGAGTCCACTGCTTGGTTCAGTTGTAATAACGGTGACAAATTTAAGTGCTGTCGAGAAGATCTCCAAGAAGACGGATGCTCAAATGATAATATTAGAATTATGAATCTGTGCATTAAATAAGTCTAAAAATAAAACATTCTTAAAAACAAACAACCAGCAAACACACAATCAGGCCCAGATAAGGTTTAAACATTAGATGGATTACACACAAACACACACCTGTGAATTCTTAAAAGAAATTTCTTTGGTTTTATGGATGAAAGAAAACTGAATCAGCCCCAAAAAAAACTTTAAATAAATGTTTTAAAGCACAAACAAACAGCTGGAATGTGGCAAAACAACAAAAAAAAAAGATACGACTTCGACATCAGCGTGAGCACAAACGTTTGAACTCACCAGAGACGCCTTTAAATCACGACCAAACACAACTCGTCGCTTTAATCGGGTGAATAAATATAAAAACATTACGATAAATCGCAATTGCTATAGATTTAGTTAAGAGTTAAGAATGTTTTCCTTCTTCGCGTGACCGTGATGTTTAACACTGCAAAACAAACTCGACTTGTTTGAACATTGTTAGCATTCAAATTTGTACCTCAAAATTTAAAGATATAGATTTCTTTAATTTGAGGTTAAAGAGTTTTTTCCCCGGTCGATGTAGAAGGCAACACGGGCGTAGTGCGCACGCATCAACGCCGATTATTTGAACCCTTCTTCAACGCTACGTTGTTGTGCATAAATGAGGCCAAACACAGCAATAACCTACTTTATAATTTACCAAACACAAAGACGTAACCTTATAATTCAAATACCCTGACTCTTCATCTAACCTGAACCGTTCATAGCTAGCTAGCTAGCTGCTAATTTAAGTGTTGACGCGTGCGCGGTTCGCTAGATTTGTTCAATCTAGCGTCTACTTTTCTGTTTTACGACGTACGTATCTTTAATTACGAGATAGACTCAATTAAATCTTGTAATTTAAATAATAAACTCATAATTACCGGATTTTAGCTCATGGTTGCTAATCTAGTTATGAGATAAGGATTTTGTAAGACATAAGATACGGTAAAAAATGTTATTATTAAGATAAAAGTCATAATTTTGAGATCAGAACTGAACAACAAGTGAATTTTAGAGACGATTCCGGACTCAGTGTGGACTGTGTTCAGTTTTTTGGGCAATTCTAGCAAAAATTGTATTATTATTAAACAATTGTTCAAGGCAGCAAGAAGGAAAAAACGCCGAATCCCACATTGTGACAAATGGGTGTTAGAAAATTTCAAAATCACCCACCCGGTCATTAAAAGCGTCACCGCGTTGCTTTAAGGCGAACGACGTAAGGCAGAAGGTGTGTTTGGAGGGTAAAACTGCTGTCGAAGTCAAAAACACAAACAAGACAAAAGAAAAAAGTGCTCAAACAAACGGACAGATTCAACGTTTCTCAGCCGAACACGTCAGATGTGAAGGGGGGAGCAGCTGGATCACAGACAAGAAAATGGGTTATTGTTATATCGTTCATCGGCATCAGTGTCACCAATCCTGGTTCTCGCCCTGAGCCGTATATTCACAGACTTGGGTCACGTTAGCATCAAGGCACTTTGGTTTCAACGGTTTGTATTGGGAAGACTTCATTAACACCCATGTTTGTTAGTTAAAAACTAGCTAGCTAACAGTTAGCTTAATTGTTAGTTAATGTTTATTGAGCTAACATTAGTAGCGGTTGCTGTTTATTTAGATGAAAAATGTAATTTACGGTTAGGGTCAGGGTTAGGGGTTACGGTAAGGGTCAGAGCTAGGGTCAGGGTTAGGGGGTAGGATTAGGGTCTACCCCATGTTCCGGGTCCTTGCTCGGGAACATTGAACCCTTTTACCCCAAAAGGGTCCGATGTTCCCTGGTCGCATTAGCCTATGCCTTCGCTGATCTAATTCAGCATTTTGTTAGGGTTTGGGGTTACGGTTAGGGGTTACGGTTAGGGTCAGGGTCAGGGTTAGGGGTTACAGTTAGGGTCAGGGTCAGGGTTAGGGGTTACAGTTAGGGTCAGGGTTGAGGGTTACGGTTAGGGTCAGGGTTAGGGGTTACGGTTAGGGTCAGGGGTTACGGTTAGGGTCAGGGGTTACGGTTAGGGTCAGGGTTGGGGGTTACGTTTAGGGGTTACGAGGAGGGTCAGGGTTAGGGGTTACGGTTAGGGATTATGGTTAGGGTCAGGGTTAGGGGTTACGGTTAGGGGTCACGGTTAGGGTCAGGGTTAGGGGTTACGGTTAGGGTCAGGGTTAGGGGTTACGGTTAGGGGTCACGGTTAGGGTCAGGGTTAGGGGTTACGGTTAGGGTCAGGGTTAGGGGTTATGGTTAGGGTCAGGTTTAGGGGGTAGGATTAGGGTCTAAAGAGGCCTACTTGCCGGGAAATTTGGCACTACTTATTGGTGTCTTTTGCTTCATTGTTTAAAGTCATTAGCCCTCTTTTTAACTCTTATCACAGTGATCATTTTACTGCAGGGTGACCCAACTCTGTGTATATAACGCTATGTTCACCTCTGCCCTCATCACTCTTCCTCTTCACTGCCCTCTTCTTCCTCACCTGGAGTCCCACAGGGAGCAGCTCCGGTTCACATACAGTACAAAGGGAAGTCCCACGCCTTGCAACTACAACTCCAATCACTCTTTGATGAAGGGGCCCCTAGGATCTACAGCTGAAGGTTATTTATTATATCTTTAATGAAAATATCATTCACAGTTCTTTGAGTGTACTTCAGGACTAGCATGTGTTCAACTAGCAACTCTTCATCAATGTATGTCCTCAGGAAGGTTCTTTGTCAGGGTCTTTTGGATAGAGTTGAAACATGATACTGGGATTTCCTTATCCGTATTCTCAGTTTAAGCAATTCTTACCTTTCTGGCATTTTTACACTTTTCTTTTGTAATTTTAAAATGCTCCTAACAAGCATCTCATCTCATCTTCAGCCTCTTATCCGGGGTCGGGTCGCGGGGGCAGCAGCTCCAGCAGGGGACCCCAAACTTCCCTTTCCCGGGCCACATTAACCAGCTCTAACTGGGGGATCCTGAGGCGTTCCCAGGTCAGTGTGGAGATCTAATCTCTCCACCTGGTCCTGGGTCTTCCTCAAGGTCTCCTCCCAGCTGGACGTGCCTGGAACACCTCCCTAGGGAGGCATTTTATGGGGTCCAAATCAATTGTTTGCCAATCTTTCCGCCTGTCATCCATCGCTCCGTTTCACTTGAGCTGCTCATGCTGCATTCAAGTGTCATGGGAAGTCTGAGGTTTCGGACCTCCAACTGGACAAAGTACACTGGAATGCCTTCTACTAGCGAATTCGCAGGATATCGATCTACCCCGAATTCGCTAATGTGAGATTCCATTTTGACAGGCATCCTAGTGCCCTTTGCCCAGTGTACCTCATATTAGCGAATTCGGGATAGGTCGATCCTCAAGAGAATTCGCTAGTAGGAGGCATTCCAGTGCATTTTACAAATTTGGGGGTCCGGAACTTCGGACTTCCCATGGCACTTGAACGCAGCATTTCTCTCTCAACGCACATGTCAGGGGAGGAGGGAGCGTCAGAGGTCAGGCAGGTGGAAGAAGGTGGGACTTTGGAGGGAAGCGCTGAGTGCTCCAACCGAGAAATGCAAGACAGGTAAGAATTGCTTTAACATTATATATTAAGAATGGTAATTTTGTTATCACGGGCACGGGCGGACGCACATCGCAGTGCACGATTTGGGACACAGCATTCTTCTTCTTCTTCTTCTTCACCAAGTCTATCGACTCCTTACCACCAGCGGTCGAGGTTATTTTTTGACATTATAAGATTTTTAAATATGATCCAAGAATGGACAGAAAACTACAGTATCCTGTTTCAGTTATATGATGAATTAAACTCACCCACCTTCTGTTCTCCAGGTCCCAGGTGGGCGGGGTTTAGCACACAGCATGGAGCAGGTTAGACCCTCACTGAGTCGTATTTTATGGTGGTGGGGACATTACATGCTCATGACAAACCCCGCCCACCTGCTCCTCCAATCACAATCTGTTTTTTTGTGGGTAAGTAAGTTTCCTGCTCAGGTCTGACGAGGAGCACCACCTCATCCTCTTCCTGTGGGAGTCCAGACCAACACTGCTTTATTCCTCCTCCTCCTCTTCTTCTTCTTCTTCTTCCTCCTCCTCACCGGCCATCACCTCCACCAGCAGCTCGGCGGTGCAAGTCGCCTCCCCCAGACTGTTCACCGCCTTCACCGTGTACTTGGCGTCATCGTCGCCCGACACCTGTAGGTTTACAACAGCAAATAAGAGTGAATTTAGTGTAAAGGTACTAGTATTGATGTGTTAGTACAGTCACTACTAGCAGTTTAACACAGCAGATGGTTTGCGGACCCCGGACGAGCCCCCAATCTCGATTAGCACTCCCAAATAAAACACACAAAGCATTTGACAAGTTCGAAGCAATGATATAAATAAGACATATAATTCACATTACATCATATTTCTGACAAGAAAGAGATTCACCCACTCTCCCTCAGAGGTACACATGTTCCTCAAAGCTCACGCCCACACGAGTGGTGGTTTCGGTGGCCTGAGGTTCTCCTCTCGAGCCATCAACCTACAGAATTATTATTGGATACTCATCTTTACGTGTGATCCAGTTACATAAGCTTAGCTATGTATATAACTCAGAGGAAAGTGGGTCGTCCTCCATTCGAGAGATCGGCGGTTCGATCGTCTGCTCGTCCAATCTGCATGTCGAAGTGTCCTCGGGCAAGACACTGAACCCTGAATTGGTCCCCATGGGTGTGTATATGTGGTGTGAATGGTTGGATTATATGGTCTGTAGATGTCCATCAGTGTGAATGTCTGTGTGAACGGGTGAATGTGACAAACACTGCGAAAGCGCCTTGAGTAGTCAGAAGACTAGAAAGGCGCTTTATAAGTACAAGTACCATTTACCATCATAGCAGCAGAAAAGGTCAAATAGATCAAAGACCAAGCACAAGTACCCAGTACAAGTACCATTTACCATGTATCATGCTTGCATAACTCCTTTTTACGTGAAAAAGCACACATATAATCGCAGTCGCTTCGATGTTTGGTCAGCATTTAAGTAAATATCTATAGTATCTGCGTCTCCATCCAAACATGTTGTAAATTTAAACAGAATTTCGAGCTGATCAGCTAAAGAAGAAGCCTGTTCCCATCCACTATCTAACTTATGTGGTTATTAGGAGCTTGTTCATCGAGGTGAGCAGTAGGTGGCGCCAATTCTCCACTTAGAAAACCATCAAATCAATGCAGAAGAATAGGAAACAAGACGATGTAATTAAAACTACACCAGTCGAACCTCTAACAGTGAAAGCGTGTGTAGCAGAAGTCGTGGTAGTACTAGATGGAAATATGATATTTGTGTTTGTTTGAACCCCCTTGGGCTGCTCTCTAGTTCTCTCCATTCATCAGACCACAAAGGGAACTATAATTAGCCAACTGGTGCTCCTCGCAGCGGAGACCTTAGCATCTGTGGCGGCTTGAGCACAGTCCCCCCCCCCCCCCCAGAGCGTTCTGGTGAGTCACCATTTATGCCCTAAATCCATTTAATTTGCACTTTGTAAGATTGTGCTTTTATCAATTCACCAACTGCTCCAATTGTGTAAAATGTAACACTGAACGCCGGAGGAAGTCTTTTCTTCCGGTGGCCATCAAACTCTATAATTCATCTACAGGTGGAGACACTGTGTCCTGAGCAAATGTCACTTTATATCACTTTATATCATCACTGCATCACTTTATTCAGTTGTACTGTCACTTACTGCTGCTACACCTTACTGTGCTTTACTGTAACTTAGTTCAATTCAATTCAATTCAAAAAACTTTATTTGTCCCCAGGGGGGGGGGGGGGGGGGGGTGCAACTATACAAAAACATTTTAACCTCAGAAAGTCAGAAATGCTGCTACACTTTAACACTGTTATCACTTCTATAGTTTGTTCTTATTTTATTTAATCTGCTGCTAAACTGCACGCTGCGTATTGTTGTATATTGTATAAACCTGCGTTTAACCACAATGTATGTTGCACTCCGTTATTCTTAGTTATTGTTTGATTTATTTTACGTTAGCTTTATTTTGATTTGATTTATGTTTTTATGCTTATTGTGACTCTGATCCTTTCATCTTTGTGTTGAAACTGTTGCACAATCATTTCCCTCGGGATAAATAAAGCTTCTTCAATCTTGAATTCTTTTCGCAATATTTCTTGACTTTTTCGAAATTACAGCTTTTCCTTTCTAGGTTTTACATGTGCAAATTGAAAAAGCGCATGAAAACAGTCGGATGGAAGCGTAAAATATTGTAAGAGAGAACACATTTATCCATATGTGACATATAAACTGTTGATGAAGCCTGTAAGTTATGGAGGTAAGTTGAAGGTCACTGTGACAAACAGCAGATACACTGAATAATTTGACCTCTGACCTCTGAAATCACCAGACTACAGTTTCCCTCTTCGTCGTAGTCGATCTGGAAGTGTCTGGTCTCTTTGATGGGCTGCTCGTCTTTATACCACACCACTTCTGGGTCGGGGTAACCTGGAGACACACATAGAAGGAGCTGCAGTCAATTTATCTTTATTATTAATTTGCCTTTTCACTGTTTCCTCATTTATCTGTTTATGTAGTTGATAAAATGTGCACCCAAACTCTAAATATGCATCTTTTCACCAAATTCAATCTTCAAATTTAAACATAAAGTTTATTCTTGAGACTCAAAGGCCCTCATTTATCAAACAAACGTACGGCAAAAAAAACGTGCGTACGACCATTTCCTGCCAAACTTCGGCATTTATCAATTTGGACGTGAACGGGAGCTGCGATCAAATCTCACGTCTGCTCTGAGGTCGTGTACGCACACGATTATTTTATATTTCAAAACAGCTCGGCTCCAGCACCCCGCGACCCTGACAGGGACAAGCGGTTGAAGATGAATGAATGAAAAGGAAACGCACTGCAGAGCCAAAGTCATCTCCTCTGTAAGTGGCTACCCTCGATAAATTGCATTAAACCAAACAAGGTATCAGATGATTAACATCTTGGTATGGTTCTAGGTGACAAAGGTGATCCTCTTACGGTATACCTAATAACCCCGCTGGCAAACCCCGCTACAGAGCAGGATCGCAGGTTCAACAGTGCGCACACACGCACAGGCGCACACGGGTCACAGTGGAGCGCTGCTTCGGGTTGACTGCCTCCGTTTTTCTTTTCCATGCAGCGTTTTTATGGGCCCCTTTTATTCCACTCTTAAGACAAAAAGCACATCTTTATTTTGCTCCATCTCGGATGTCAGGAGCCGATCTGTGTGTCGGAAAAGTTTCTTTTCTCCGCGTTTGACCTCAGTGGGCGAGGCCTCGAACCAGGAATATTTAAGGGCGACGATCGAATTCAGCCGCCGCATTTATCAAGGCCAGCTCATTCGTACGCTGAGATTGGTGCGATACGAATGTTTCATAAATCACACGTGAGATCTGCGCCCTTTTTTACGTACGATTGATAAATGAGGCCCAATGTGTTCTCCAGGACCCTTTCTACCACACGTCAACTGCGCAACACCTACTGGGGAAAGCCAAGGGATGTGGTCGATAGTTCTGGAAGTGCAAGGTGCAACGCTTCACCTGTTAGCTGATGAAAGAAATGTTGCATTGATGTACTTCCTGTCAGCTGTGGCCTCGTACCTTCGATCTTGCAGTCGAAACGAGCGGCACTGCCCTCCACCACCTCCACGTCTTTGATGACCGAGCTGAAAGTCGGCTTACACTCTGTCTTCTGCTCGTACTCCAAACACTCCAGGAACTGGTTATCCTCTGAACACACACACACACACACTTAAAATTACAAACAAAATAACAACACATTCATAAGAAACAGCATCGTTTGGATCAGTTCCTACCTTCGGTGGGCGAGCCCTTCTTGGCGCTGACTCCGGCCATCATGGCCATGGACGACAGTCTTCCGATGGCTCGGACGGCGTGACCCGTTTTCTGCCACAGAAGAAGAAGAAGCAGTCACATTGTCACTTCCTGTACTAACAGCCAGTGTTCTGATAATTAGTTAATTATTTTTAAGTTACTGTTACCTGTAAACAAACTTTATTAAGAGAGCGGCCATCTTTGTTACATTTCCCTTACTCCTGTTTCTTTTCTACTACGGGCTGTTTGTTGTTGTTTTTTTTATCCTCACACGCTTAATTTAGATTTATGTCATCATCATGTAAACATGCTGTGTCATTATGTAAACATGCTGTGTCATGGCATTAACATGCTGTGTCATGGTGTAAATTTGCTGTGTCATGGTGTAAACATGATGTGTCATGGTGTAAAAATGCTGTGTCATAGTGTAAACATGTTGTATCATGGTGTAAACATGTTGTATCATGGTGTAAACATGCAGTGTCATGGTGTAAACATGTTGTATCATGGTGTAAACATGTTGTATCATGGTGTAAACATGCTGTGTCATGGTGTAAACATGCTGTGTCATGGTGTAATATGTTGTAGCATGGTGTAAACATGCTGTGTCATGGTGTTATATGTTGTAGCATGGTGTAAACATGCTGTGTCATGGTGTAAAAATGCTATGTCATGGTGTAATATGTCGTAGCATGGTGTAAACATGGTGTGTAACGGTGTAAACATGTGTCTCTGTCCCCATGTCGATGTTGTTTACCTGCCATTTCCTCCTCAGGATGTACTTCTTCATCCTCTCCTTGGAAAGCTTCTTGGCCTTCATGGTGTTGGTGTCCTGCTTCAGCCAGGGGTGTTCATAACACAGAGCGCAGGTGAGCCGAGACCTTACACACACACACACACGCGCACACACACACACTTAGAGTCCGGCTTTAATGCGTTGAAGGTTATCCATGCTAGCTAGCTAGCTGGTTGAAGACACGGTGTTTTCTTACTTCATGTCTTTCTTCAGCAAGTTGGTGATGAAGTCTTTGGCGTTGTCAGAGATTTCGTCGAAGGCCTCGTCCTCAAAGTCCCAGGTGGCCGAGGTGACGTTGGACAGAGTCTCGTTGTCGTTGTCGCCCATGAAGGGAGACAGACCGCTTAGCCTGAGGGACAGAGACAGGATGGACTGAGCCAAACACTAAGCTAAGTTGGAAAATATCATTACGCTAATAAAATAATAATAAAAAAAACTAAAACAGAACACAGCAGAGTGAACTTTACCTTACACCTGTGAAGAAATGCTAAAGCTAAAACTCATCAGTACTAAAGTTAAATCTAATTATCGTTATTTTCCCTAATTTTGTTTATTTTATCTTAGTTTAGCTTGATTTTGTGTCCAAAATTAAGGAAAATAACACAGTTACACATTTAACCAAATAGATACAATGTGAAGCAAAGCTGAGTTAAAGAAAGATAAAATAATTAAAGGAATAAAATAAAGTCAAGACTAACCAAAGATAAAACAATCTTAACTATAATTAGATTTAAGAAAAAAAACAGAAGATGAAAACCTAAGGTAACGGAAGTCTTTGCTAAAAGAAGTTGATGCTGTACAACGTGAAATTAAGAAATAAGACAAATTACGCTAAACTAGAAAGTAAATGCAGGGACGATGAAGGAAATAAAGCAACATTAAGCCAAACTAAGCAAAGTTAAGATTTGGTAATTTACTGTAAATAAATTAGACACATGAAGCCAAATAAACTAAGAGATGCTAAAAGAAGCTATGAGCTACGTTATGCAGCAAAACAAATCAAGCTAAACTAAGAAAAAGAAGCTAAAGCTAAGAAAAACAGAAACTCAAGTAAAAAATAGAAACATAATCAAGCTAAACTAGAATAAAATAAACTAAATTAAAGGAAAACATAAAATAAAACCAAGCTAAAAGAAGCTAAAGCTAAGAAAAACATAAACAAAAACAAAATCAAGCTAAACTAAGACAAATTAAACAGAATTTAAGTAAAACAAAGCTAAAAGAAGCTAAACTAAGATAAAATAAGCTAAAATTAAGTAAAACAAAAAACAAAATCAAACTAAACAAAGCTAAAAGAAGCTAAACTGGAGGAAAATAAACACAAAATCAAGCTAAACTAAGATAAAAGAAGCTGAATTAAAGGAAAATAAACACAAAATCAAGCTAAACTAAGATAAAAGAAGCTGAATTAAAGGAAAATAAACACAAAATCAAGCTAAACTAAGATAAAAGAAGCTAAATTAAAGGAAAATAAAAACAAAACCAAGCTATCTTTAAGTTAAACTTAAGAAAAACAGAAAACTGAACAAAATCAAATGAAACAAATGTGCAAAGTGAGACGCAAACACAGTAAAACAGAGAAAACTGAGCGAACTTAAACAATAAGAAGCTAACATTAAAGCTAAACGCACAGTATATAACAGATGACCCCTATACTCCACATGTCCGTGGGGTAACTGATGCCCTCATAGTTGATCACTTCTGGAGCCACGAACTCTGGAGTCCCGAACAAAACCTTCAGAGTTCCTGCGTTTTCTGGAAAAGGAGGAAAGAGTTGAACGGGTTAAACGATAAACACAGAGTAATTATTGGGGCGGCCATTTTAGGAGAGCTAAATGCTAACGTTTCACTACATCAGGGGTCTGCAACACGCGGGCCTCATGCGGCTCTTCGCTCCCTTTTCAGCGGCTCCATGGAAATAAATGATGTGTTTTCTGCAGAGTGGACGATCTTTCAAAGGGAGCAGCTGTTCTCCTGGAGTTCAAGGTGATTTAAAAATATTATCTCATCTTCATCCTCTTATCCGGGGTCGGGTCGTGGGGGCAGCAGCTCCAGCAGGGGACCCCAAACTTCCCTTTCCCGGGCCACATTAACCAGCTCTAACTGGGGGATCCTGAGGCGTTCCCAGGCCAGTGTGGAGATCTAATCTCTCCACCTGGTCCCGGGTCTTCCCCGAGGCCTCCTCCCAGCTGGACGTGCCTGGAACACCTCCCTAGGGAGGCGCCCAGGGTTCATCCTTACCAGATGATCCTGAACCACCTCAACTGGCTCCTTTCAACACAAAGGAGCAGCGGCTCTACTCCGAGTTCCTCACGGATGCTGAACTTCTCCCCCTCTCTCTAAGGGAGACTCCAGCCCCCCTCCTGAGGAAACACATTTCACACGCCTGGACCTGGACCTGGTTCTTTGGGTCCTGACCCAGCTTTCATGACCACAGGTGAGGGTAGGAACCAGGACTGACCGGTAGATCCAGAGCTTTGTCTTCCTCAGCTCTCTTTTCGTCACAATGGTGCGGTAGAGCGACTGCAGCTCCGCCCCCGCTGCTCCGATTCTCCGGCCAAACTCACGCTCCATCGTCCCCTCACTCGTGAACAAGATCCCGAGGTACTTGAACTCCTTCACCTGGTGTAAGGACTCATTTACTCATAAAAATATTATGTGAAACTAAAATATGCGTCACATGCTACGGCTAACGCTCAGCGCCTTTCCCTGCTAACCTGGAGTTTCTGACCTGCGCTGTCATTAAGCTAACCCCCCAAAAAACACTTATCAAAGGAGAATAGCGTGTTGCGTAAAGAGATCAGTTTGCTTTCACTGCCAACATTGACGCTCACCTGTACGCTTCATATGTGGTGAGAAATTAGCGAACAACAGGTAATAATGATAGTAATAGGAATGCAATGTCAACAGTTTTCTTAATTTTTGTTCTATAATTTAGAAGTTGTGAGGAACTCGGAGTAGAGCCGCTGCTCCTTTGCGTTGAAAGGAGCCAGTTGAGGTGGTTCAGGATCATCTGGTAAGGATGAACCCTGGGCGCCTCCCTAGGGAGGTGTTCCAGGCACGTCCAGCTGGGAGGAGGCCTCGGGGAAGACCCAGGACCAGGTGGAGAGATTAGATCTCCACACTGGCCTGGGAACGCCTCAGGATCCCCCAGTTAGAGCTGGTTAATGTGGCCCGGGAAAGGGAAGTTTGGGGTCCCCTGATGGAGCTGCTGCCCCTGAGACCCGACACCGGATAAGAGGCTGAAGATGAGATGAGACAACTATAGAAGCTGTGACATCAAATATGTTTTGCGGCCCCGGACAGAGGGGGCAAAATGGCTCCTCTGATAGTAAAGGTTGCAGACCCCTGCACTACATGGAGAGACGATAATATCTGAAGTGTGTGTGTTCGGTGATCCGTTTTGCAGTCACCTAGTCGCCTGGCGAGGCCGAAGTCGATGAGTTTGATCGTGCTGCCGGTCTTGTTGACGCACATGATGTTCTCGGGCTTGAGGTCGAGGTGGACGATGCCCTGTTTGTGGATGAAGTTGACCCCGTCGATGATCTGCAGCATGTATTTGATGACCTCCCTCTCCGACAGCTCAAAGTCCTCGTCGATGATGCGCTCAAACAGCTCGCCGCCGGAGATCCTACGCAAGAAAAAGGAGAGCAAACTGAATATCACTGAGTCGACTTTGGGAAACACCGATCCATGTTTTTTTACCGTCTTCTGACATTTTAAGGACCACCGGTTCTCAAACTGTGGTACTCGAGCTCTCTGTGGTGGTACGAGAAGGAATCTCCAAAATAAACAAAGGATGGATGGGTGGATAGATGGATAAATAGATGGATAAATGGATAGATGGATGGATAGATAGATAGATGGATAGATGGATGGATAGATGGATGGATAGATAAATGGATAGATGGATGGATAGATGGATGGATAGATAGATGGATAGATAGATAAATGGATAGATAGATGGATAGATGGATAGATATATAGATGGATGGATAGATGGATGGATAGATAAATGGATAGATGGATGGATAGATGGATGGATAGATAGATGGATAGATAGATAAATGGATAAATGGATGGAAAGATGGATGAATGGATGGATGGATAGGTAGATAGATAGATAGATGGATAGATGGATGGATGGATAGATGGATGGAAAGATGGATGGATGGATAGATAAATGGATGGATGGATGGATAGATAGAAGGATAGATAGATGGATAAATGGATAGATGGATAGATAGAAGGATAGATGGATGGATAAATGGATAGATAGAAGGATAGATGGATAGATAGATGGATAAATGGATAGATGGATAGATAGAAGGATAGATGGATGGATAAATGGATAGATGGATATACAGATGGATAGATGGATGGATAGATGGATGGATAGATAAATGGATAGATGGATGGATAGATGGATGAATGGATGGATGGATAGATAGATGGATAGATAGATAAATGGATAGATGGATGAATGGATGGATGGATAGATAGATGGATAGATAGATAAATGGATAGATGGATGAATGGATGGATGGATAGGTAGATGGATAGATAGATAGATGGATGAATGGATGGATGGATAGATAAATGGATAGATAGATAAGCTTTATTTCAGACTAAAGGTCCAAACAAAAAGTAAAAGCAAGACACACAGTCATTTTGACTCATTTAGCATCTCTGTGTTGACAACACAGTCATTATTTGTGTCTTTGTGGACGTTTTTGGTCATTTAGCATCTGTTTTGATAATATTTTGGGTTTTTTTCAGCAAAATTGTAAGAGTCAGGTCCCCTGTTCCTGTGCCTGATGGGCCCTTTCAGTAATCCATCCATGCTCCGGTCCAAGAGTCCTCGGGCAAAACACCGAACCAGAATTATAAAGCACTTTGGATCAACGCTGTTTATATCAACATCAACTGACACTGACAACATTTCTCCCAGCTGTTCTACCAATACATTAATTTGCAAAACAGGCTGAGAACAGGAAATAAATATCAGTAATTATATTTTTGGAAATAATTAAATCCTGGATGTTTTAGTTTTTCCCTTGTGGCTAAAAACAAAACATGAAACCCCAAAAGAAAACAATCCAAAATGAAAGTGAAAGTGTGTTTTTCTTGTCTCAGTAATGAAGCTTCAGATTAAAACGTTATCAAACCAGAGAGGGGGGACGAGGGGCAAAGACTTTCAAAATAAGAGTCTGAATGTAAACAGCTTCTTTCCTGTTCTCGTCGGCGTGGACGGATTCCCAGCTTTCATCACGTTCGCCTTCAGTTGTTTGTTAACAGTTGAGATGGACGTGTTCCTCTGTGTTTATTTGCTTACACGCAGAAGCGATGAGATTAGATGAGACTGAAGAGTTCTGGTGAAACCTTTTTTTTTTTTACAGTGTAAGCAAATAAAGACTTGTTATGACAGCGAGTGTGCGTTCGGACTTGCTCTAAAATTAGCAGACAGGAAATAGTTGCTCTCATTCCTCTCACAGTTGGCTGGAGGAAAGTTATTTTCCGACATTCTCCGAAACAAAAACATCTCAAACTGCTCAGAGACGAGCTGCAGCTTCGAATTTCCACAATAAAAGACACACGACACTTTAAGTGGAGCCTCCTCCTGCTGGACATTAGAGAGAATACAGCTTTAAGTGGACTCTCCTCCTGCTGGACATTAGAGAGAATGCAGCTTTAAGTGGCGTTTCCTCCTGCTGGACATTAGACAGAATACAGCTTTAAGTGGACTCTCCTCCTGCTGGACATTAGAGAGAATGCAGCTTTAAGTGGAGTCTCCTCCTGCTGGACATTAGAGAGAATGCAGCTTTAAGTGGAGTCTCCTCCTGCTGGACATTAGAGAGAATGCAGCTTTAAGTGGACTCTCCCCCTGCTGGACATTAGAGAGAATGCAGCTTTAAGTGGAGTCTCCTCCTGCTGGACATTAGAGAGAACGCAGCTTTAAGTGGAGTCTCCTCCTGCTGGACATTAGAGAGAATGCAGCTTTAAGTGGAGTCTCCTCCTGCTGGACATTAGACAGAACACAGCTTTAAGTGGAGTCTCCTCCTGCTGGACATTAGAGAGAATGCAGCTTTAAGTGGAGTCT
Organism: Echiichthys vipera; assembly: GCF_963691815.1. Taxonomy (NCBI): domain Eukaryota; kingdom Metazoa; phylum Chordata; class Actinopteri; order Perciformes; family Trachinidae; genus Echiichthys; species Echiichthys vipera. Next base: position 29,626,691 of record NC_139835.1, on the reverse strand, counting down.
CCCCCTGCTGGACATTAGAGAGAATGCAGCTTTAAGTGGACATTAGAGAGAATGCAGCTTTAAGTGGAGTCTCCCCCTGCTGGACATTAGAGAGAATGCAGCTTTAAGTGGACTCTCCTCCTGCTGGACATTAGAGAGAATGCAGCTTTAAGTGGACATTAGAGAGAATGCAGCTTTAAGTGGAGTCTCCTCCTGCTGGACATTAGAGAGAATGCAGCTTTAAGTGGACTCTCCTCCTGCTGGACATTAGAGAGAATGCAGCTTTAAGTGGACATTAGAGAGAATGCAGCTTTAAGTGGAGTCTCCTCCTGCTGGACATTAGAGAGAATGCAGCTTTAAGTGGACATTAGAGAGAATAAAGATAAACGTTACGTACATCTCCAGCACCATGACGATGTCGGACTTGCCCTCGAAGGCGTCGATGCACTGGACCAGTTTGGGGTGATGGAGGCTGTTCATGATGCCGATCTCCTGCCGCACGTTCTCCTTCTCCTTGGCCGAGTACGCCTTGATGAACTTCCCCGCCCAAACCTTCTTCGTCGCCTTCTCCACCAGTTTGAACACCTGACCGAATTTCCCCCTGGGTCACAAACACGGCACAGGTTTTTACGCCACGTTTAAAACAATAACTTTAAATAACTGAGCTGCGCTTCAAAACGCCGCGTTTAAACGAGTCCGGGAACAGTTTCGTCCACTTTACGGACTGACTAACAGGTTAATAAAACATTATACCGTATTTTTCGGATTATTAGTCACAGTTTTTTTCATAGTTTAGCCGGGGGTGCGACTCAGGGCGCACTCCCACTGTGCCTCCGCAGTGCGTCAAAACAGGTTTTTCGGGTAAAGCCTGGTGCGTTTGACCAGTGTGAGTGCAACCGCTCCACGCATAACTGCGGCCAGCTGGCCGTCCGCAGCCCGTTTGGGAGAGGTGGGCTTTTGTAAAGCACGTTTGCACGTGTACGAGCACGAGCGTGCGCACGTGTACGAGCACGAGGCCTACGGCGGTTCTGAGGTCATTTCCTGTGCGCCTGTTGGGACATAGAAAAAAGAAGGAGGGACCATGCGCGGACATTTAACACAATGGCGGTGAAAGGTTCACGTTGGTGTGATGCGGAGGTGGAGTGTTTACTGCAGATTTGGTCGATGAAAAGATTCAAAAACAGTCGACAAGACGCACAAAAACTCCGAGGTCTACGGAAAGATCTGGAAACAAAGCCACGCATCGCCATGACGTCATCAATGCGTGTGACGTGTTACGGCGTGATGACGTATAGGCAGCAAGAAGCATTCTCCGAGGCCCAGGTAGTGTGAGTACAAACGGGCCTGGAGGGGGGACAAGGACCCTAAAGCACGGGGCACGGGACGGAGGCACAGTGGGAGTGCGCCCTTATACTCCGGAGCGACTTTTAATCCGAAAAATACGGTATTTGCACAGGTGATAAAGAAAATAAAAATAAACATAGCAGAACGCGTATTGACTCAACGGTGCAACGTGGGTGCAGAGCAGCAGAGGTGGATTGTGGGTAAAGTGTGAACGGGGGTGGAGCCTTACGTTCCCAGCCTCTCCTCCACGTCGTACAGCTCCTTCACCTTCACGTCTGTCCGGATGCTCACGTCTCTGTAGTCTGGCTCCTTCTCTAAGTCTGAAAACGCAGAGGTCAAAGGTCAGAGGTCACATGTGGAGGTCGAGTGATGTCATGTTATGTTGTTAAGAGGAAGTGCGAGCGCCGTACCTTCATCCTCCTCCTCGGCCTCGGCCTCATCTGTCAGACGAACCAAACAGCAGCAGTTAGTTCAGTTAGTCACTTTAGTTCACTTCAACGTGGTTTAGTTCAGTTAAGTTCACGAACAACACGAAGAGAAGAGTCCCTACACACACAACAAAGCACCAATGGGCTCCTTCCTTTGGGATTGACTTTGGTAATCCACTGTAATGGACTTTACTATGAGAGGAGCTGGTACAGGGGCCAGTAGGTAAGTCTTTAAAACACTCTTTTAATAAACTCTGGCTTCTCTAACTACGCTGTTGCTGCTTTGTTTTGTGTGTAGGGACTCTTCTCATGCTGCTGCAGAGGTTTGCTGTTATTTTCAGCAGCATTAGTGGTTAAAAAAGACCTTTGAATGCCTTCACCGTGCTGCCCCGAGCTAATCAGTGTTTCAACGCAAAGGAGCAGCGGCTCTACTCCGAGTTCCTCACGGATGCTGAACTTCTCCCCCTCTCTCTAAGGGAGACTCCAGACCCCCTCCTGAGGAAACACATTTCACACGCTTGGACCTGGACCTGGTTCTTTGGGTCCTGACCCAGCTTTCATGACCACAGGTGAGGGTAGGAACCAGGACTTTGCCTTCCGGCTCCACTACAAAACAAACACTGGCGGGAGCTCCAGATGGAGGCCGATCACACCACAGACACTGACCTGAGACCAGGATCAGGAGGCAGCAGGGGCGTCGTGTCTCACAGGAGCCGAAGGAAGGTTGAGCGGGTCGGGTTAGTTTACTCACCATCGTCCACCAGTCCGACAGTGACGGGCACAGATTCGGCACTCGGCTCTCCGACTCCGTAGACGTTCTCCGCCCGCACGCGAAACTTGTACTGCCGCTCTGGAAGAAGGTCCTAAAGACACAAGAGTTTATTTTAATTTCTTATTTGGAAGACTTCTTTCTTTACGTCCACCTGTAGTTTCAGAGGGACGTCCTGGTTTTAATGTGGTTTTAAAACATTAACATTCATTCATCTTCAACCGCTTGATCCCAGCTGACATCGGGCGTGAGGCGGGGTCCACCCTGGACAGGACGCCAGTCTATCACAGGACACATAGAGACGAACAGAGACAGACAACCATTCACACCTACGGGTGATTTAGAGTCATCAATGAACCGAACACCTGCACGTCTTTGGACTGTGGGAGGAAACCGGAGAACCCGGAGAAAACCCATGCAGGGGCGGAGGAAGCTCAGTCCATAGGTGACTTGGGTGGGAACCGTAGGGTCGCTGGTTCAAGTCCCTGTGTGGACCATGTATGGAGCGAGGACTGGTGACTGGAGAGGTGCCAGTTCATCTCCTGGGCACTGCCGAGGTGCTGTTGAGCAAGGCACTGAACCCCCAACTGCTCAGGGCGCCGGTCACTGGCAGCCCCCTCGCTCTGACATCTCTCCTTAATTGCATGTATATAGGTCCTGTCTGTGTGTGTGTGTGTGTGTGTGTGTGTGTGTGTGTGTGTGTGTGTGTAACATGATTAATAATAAGAGTGACAAAATTCAATTTCCCCGTTGCGGGATAAATAAAGTAATTCTTCTTCCTCTTCGACTTCTTCTTCTTCAGACACGGGGAGAACATGCAAACCCCACACACAGAAGGGTCCCAGGCGGGATTCGAACCAGGAACCAGCTCTTGACTGATGCTGAACATGATGTTTATTTAGCTTTGACTTCAGTGTTTGTTAATAGACTTGGTTGCGATGCATTGTACGTGCAGTATAACGTATGATAAGAGCACTTCTGCAGAATCATATTGGTGCATCATCCACATAGAATACGTGTTTCTTTCCTTTCCAGATCAGAAACTCACGATATCGATGCCGTCATGTGGTGAAACCCACCTGCACGTTGTAGGAGGTGCTGTTGCAGGAGACCAGGTGCTTCCACTGCGGCTCCACAGAGTCCCAGATCTCCAGGTTGTACGACTGCACGGCGCTGCCTCCGTCGTAGGTCGGCCCGTACCATGACAGCGTCAGAGTGGACCGACGGATGTCTGAGGCTGCAGGGACCCGGGCCGGGGGGTCGGGTTTATCTGGGGAGGGGGGTCATCCGGGTAAAGAAGGGTTAAAGACGGCATTTGGTGGATTTGGGTCCAAAAAAGGTCAGAAATCAGTGGAAAATGTATTTTAAAGTCAGGGGTGACGTCTTTAAATGTCTCAGAGACAGTTTGGTGCGATGAAAACAGTTAAATATGATTAAAAAACTGTTGAATATGATTAAAAACTGTTAAATATGATAAAAAAAACTGTTAAATATGATATAAAACCCTAAAATATGATTGAAAAACTCTTAATTATGATATAAACAACTTTTAAATATGATATAAAACTTTGAAATATGATATAACACAATTAGATATGATTAATAACTTAAATATAATAAAAGAAAGTGTTAAATATGATTAAAAAACAGTTAAATATGAAATAAAACAGTTAAATATGATTAAAAAATTGTTAGATATAATTAAAAACTGTTAAATACGATTAAGCTTAATATGATATAAAACAGTTAAATATAATTAAAAAAATTAAATGTGACAAAAAACAGTTTAATTTGATAAAAAAGAAACAGAATATGATAAAAAAAACAGTTAAATATGATAAATAACATATGATAATAATATAATAAATAATAAAAATATAATAAATAATAATATGATAGAGAATGTCACAGATTTAAAACCCTAAAACAACATTTTAATGGTAAAAATAGTGATTAAAAGATTCACACACACTTCAAATGTGTAAATATTTAACCTTTAAACGTCTTTACGGTTCTATGACGTGACTAACAACGTGACATCAGGTCCATGTTTCACAGTCAAACCTTAAATAAAGTGTAAAAGTGTAAAAGTATAAAACTGTAAAAGTGTAAAACTGTAAAAGTATAAAAGTATAAAGGTGTATAAGAGCGTTGGTGTGTTACCGACGATGGTGAGGTTGAGGGCGGCCTGTCGGAGGCCGAAGCTGTTCCTCAGCTCGATGGTGTAGCAGCCGCAGTGCTCCTGCTGACCGCTGCTGATGGTCAGCGTGCTGCTGCTGTCGCTGCTCTGGATGGAGATGTCCGCCGAGCCCTCCTGGATCTGCACGCGCACACACGCACACGCACAAACACACACAAGCACGTACACACACACGCACGCACACAGAGACATCACAACGTCACAAAGCACATAATTTTACAGATTTAACGTATTCTTATAAAGGCACTCTTATGTGTGTGTGTATGTGTGTGTGCGTGTGTGCGTGTGTGTGTGTGTGTGTGTGTGCCTGTGTGCGTGTCTCTCACTGGTTTCCTGAACTTCAGCCAGGTGCAGTTGACGGGCGGAGCTCCAGAGAACTTGCAGAGGATCTCGACCTTCTCCCCGGCAAGAATCTTCATGTCCTCTGGGAACTGCAGGATCTGAGGAGGCAGAGCTGCGCGCACACACGCACACACACACACACACACACACACACACACACACACACACGCACACACGCACACACGCACACACGCACACACGCACACACGCACACACGCACACACACACATTTAACACATGTATGTAAACCTCAGACGGTATAAAAACAGACGTAGCGTCTCCGTCAAGGTCCGTTCTCTCAACTTGATCAAATCCTCGCCTACAGGAGTCTCCATTTTGTCAGACTTTGACTCCGCCTCATTTCCTCTGACCAAAAAAGGGCATGTATGTGACGTTGGGGGGAGGGGCGTACGTCCATCTGGCTGACGTTTACCTCCGAGGAGAAGTGAGGGCCAGAGGCTAGCTGTCACTCAAGAGGCCACGCCCCTAATTATTCATAAACTTTAACCTCCAATCAAATAAAAACTAGCCCCTCCCCCTCAGTGTGTAAACGTGTGTGTGTGTGTGTATCTGTGTGTGTCTGTTTCTGTGTGTGTGTGTCTGTGTCTGTATCTGTGTGTGTGCGTGTGTGTGTGTGTGTGTCTGTGTCTGTGTGTGCGTCTGTATCTGTGTGTGTGTCTGTGTGTCTGTGTTTGTGTGTCTGTATGTGTGTGTGTGTCTTTGCGTGTGCGTGCCTGTGTGTGTGTGTATGCGTGCGTGCATCTGTGTGTGTGTGCGTGCGTGTGTCTGTGTGTGTGCGTCTGTGTGCGTGTGTGCGACTGTATGTATATGTGTGTGTGTGTGTGTGTGTGTGTGTGTGCGTGCATGCGTGCGTCTGTGTGTGTGTGTGTGTCTGTATCTGTGTGCGTATGCGTGCCTGCGTCTGTGTGTGTGTGCGTGTGTGTTGGTGTATCTGTGTGTGTCTGTGTGTCTGTGTGTGTGTGTGTGTGTGTGTGTGTGTGTGTGTGTGTGTGTGCGTGTGTGTCTGTATCTGTGTGTGTGTGTGTCTCACCTTGTTTCGGGGGAGTCTTGGCCGTCGGTTTCTTTATTCTGGCTTCACCTGAAACACAAACAACCAGAATCAGACCGTTGCCATGGTTACCATTGAAGAGGACGCGCCTCCATCTGTTGTTTCCCCGACGATCATCGTGTTCAGCTTCACATCAGATCTTCAGATTTCACTTCTTACATCTGTGCACGTGCGTACCTCATTCAACCCACTTTCACTTGAATCGACAAAGACTTTTATTTTGAAATTCATCTCAAAGTCACTCTTCATCACACTGCTGCTGCTGCCTGCTCTGTTTTTATTTACTTTTAGAGGAGCCACAGGAAACGTTATTGCGCCTGAGCACAGACACAATAAAGATCAGATTCTTCTAAACTCTGAGGTTTGAACAGTGGAGGTGATTTACGAGACGTTCTCGGCGTCTCCATGGGGACGTATGTCGGCTTCTTTATGGTTCCACACAAAAAAAAGAAAAGAGAAGAAGAAGAAGAAGAATGTGAGGCCGAGCGCCTCTGACGACCAAATATGGGCAAACTAAAAATAGATCCTCAGGAGGCAGGAAATAGTTCCTGGAGGTTTGGGATTCTGCTGACGGCTGCAGAAGACGGAGAAACTACGGAACAGCGCACGTCCTTTCAAATCAAATCAAGTTGGGGGCTCAGTGCCTTGCTCAACAGCACCTCGGCAGTGCCCAGGAGATGAACTGGCACCTCTCCAGCCACCAGTCCATGCTCAATTCATGGTCCACACAGGGACTCGTACCAGCGACCCTCCGGTTCCCGACCAAGTCTCTGAGCTACTGCCGCCCCAAAATCAATCTTTATTGATACGGCGCATCAAATAAAATCAGGAGAACAAAGTTAAAAGAACCCTCCCACCCCCACAGTCATGCACAGACACACACACACACACATATGTATAAGGTCATACACACATTCGCACACACTCACACAGCCACACTGACACACAGACACACACACTCACAACTACACAAACACTAGATGTCACTACAGAGACATGGCCGGGCAGCGAGACCTGAGGTACAGAGGAGGCTAGAGGAAGCTACCTTTGGGGGGGGGGGTCACAGGGAGCACCCCAACCATGGTAGACAGGAGCCTCCGCACCTATGTCCCAACAGGCGCACAAAAAATGACCTCAGAACCGCCGTAGGCCTCGTGCTCGTACACGTGTGCACGCTCATGCTCGTACATGTGCAAACGTGCTTTACTAAAGCCCACCTCTCCCAAACGGGCTGTGGACGGACAGCGTGCCGCTCCTAGACGCGGTACGGCTTTAGCCGTGAAACGTGCTCGGGCACGGTACGGATGGACAGTGTGTGCGACCTAAATGTGTATTCTGGATGTTTTCTTTTCCTCTCTGAAAGAAAACAAGTTAAGGAAGCAAAATAGCCCAAATATCTCACTATTAACCAAATAATTACTCTTAAAAAGATCAAAGTGTTTGTTTGTGGTCACGGGTTCATCGGCTGCTGGAGGTTAACTCAACGTTTATGAATGTTTCTGTTAAATAATCGATTAAATGAATGAATGCACACATAAAAGACTCACTTCCTTAATATCAACATGTAGTTTTAAAGGAGCTATTTCTTGAGGTTTTCCCATTATAATCATTTTTTGTTGCAGGCACGAGGGCCGGCAGGTGCTGGGGGAGCCTGGTGAAGGCAGCAGGTGTGTTGGTGTCAGGTGACGCTCCAGAGGAGAGAGGGGCAGGTGAAATCTTTGGGTGCATCAGTGCCTTTTGTGTGAGTTTTATTTTGGAAAGATGATGTTTTGACACAACAGACGATCACATCCACTCAGTGACTGAAGTCAAGCAGCTGTTTCTGTGAACGAGCTGAACGCAGGAAATACACAAGATACACAACAACTCCAGAAGCACGCACGCACGCACACGCTGAATTAAAGCTGCTTCAGTTCAGATTGACCGTAAAAACAAAACTCTGAACATCTGCAGCTTCACTTCCTGATTTCTATCAGACATCCTGAAGTTACATTTAAAACTTTTAAGAGCTTTTTTCACACCGTGAATGTCGACCGATAAAACTGTTAAATATGATAAAAAAAACCTGTCAAATATGATGTAGAGCAGCTTAATATGATGAAAAAAGAAACCGTCAAATATGTATAAAACAGTTAAATATGACTAAAAAACCTTAGATGGTTAAATGTGATATAAAAACTCACCATTTTAGACTGTTGTTTTGTTCTCTTTTGTTGTATTTTATCATAATATTTTATATTTTATCTCACTTTTTTTCACGCAAAGAATTTTGTAACTTGTTTTGAAAAGTGCTTTATAAATAAAGGTATTTTTTATTAATTAATTAAACTGCTGTAGTATCTGCAGTAGAGCAAACACACCCAGCTGCCGGGCTGATTCTGTCACAACAAATCTAAATTTATATTTACTTTTTTGATTGGATCAGAGTTCATTTAACAGAATAGCTGCACAGGGAGTGAGAGGCTCTTATTGTGAAAGTCTGCCTCCCTCTTCCTGGTGTGTGTGTTTGTTCCTGAGGGGAGAACCTGAAACACTGATAAACAAATGAACTTACAGCACAGAACATCTGATTCTTCTTAATGTTTCTAGATTTAATGAAATGTTTTAACCAAGCGGTGAACGTTCTGATGCGTCCACTGTGTTTATGATCGAATACATGCAGAACTTCTTCTTCTCTCTATATGAATGCATTTGTTTCTGCATTTATGATCAACAACAGACAAAGAGAAAATGTATACAACTTGCCACAAACATGCAGCAAACACAAAACAGAGAAACAGGAAGAAAGTTAAAGAAAAGGAAAATATTCAATGACAGAAATCCACCAAATAATGAACTGGGACCCACTTCTACCCTGCGTATCTTCATTTCTACTTTAACCCACTAACAATGGCGTAGTTTAGATTTTTAACAGGAATCTGTATTTCCCAAAAAAACCTTTTGTTTTACTACTTCACCTTCTTTAACATGTAGGAAGCAAACACCCTTCTTTGACGCTCCGCTGCTGAGTGGAGACATGGGAATCCTGTGGACGATGAGCTTTTAAAGCAGTAACAGACTTTGGCAGAACATTTTATTTTGTTTTCAGTGTCTGTCGGAGGTCTGAAAAGGTCGGGTTTCCCCCTTCACTTTGTAAACCTGCTTTAAAAATCTGTCCTCTTAAACATTTTCCACAGAGACTTTTCTGTTCATCGGCTCTGACCTCGCGGCGTCACATATGAACAACAGTGCTGCTGCGTGAGAGGACAGAGACGGACCCAGAGACTGTTTACTGAACTGGACTCTGAGCCACATGCATGGGACTGAATGAGGCCCAGCACAGATGTCTCCCTTTTCCCTGATGCTCTGAATAAGGAGCTAAACTGCTCTAGGCTCTGTTTCTAAATCCAGTTCTAAGAAGCTGTGAAAAGTCTCTAAATGTAGTGGGAAAGTGGCGCCTGGGAGTGCTTTGGGACGGGGAAGGGGCTCCCAGCAGCCCCCTCTGCTCAGGGAGGACACTAACTGCAGAGTGAAGGGGCTCCCAGCAGCACCCTCTGCTCAGTGAGGACACTAACTGCAGAGTGAAGGGGCTCCCAGCAGCACCCTCTGCTCAGTGAGGACACTAACTGCAGAGTGAAGGGGCTCCCAGCAGCACCCTCTGCTCAGTGAGGACACTAACTGCAGAGTGATCGGTGCATCAGAGTCCAGAACAGCACCAAAGTCTCCACTAACTGACTCTGACTCTTTCTGTTTTTGTCTAAGGAAAGACTCTTTCTTTCTCTGTGGTGTGTTTGAGCGTAGGCTGTGGTGATCAGATGATCGGTGCCGGACACAAGCTAAAAATATGCCGAAAAACAAGTCAGGAAACAAGTCGAAAACAAGTCGAAAAAGAACCAAGAACAATTCGAAAACACGGTGAAAACACCAGAAACAGGGACACGTTTGTCTCTAGGATGGAGGAGGATTTGGATAGAAACTCTCCGGGGTTTGGATTCTCCACAGCGTCTCCCTGTCTCTTCTTCTCTGTTGTTGGTGTATTTCTGTGGCAGTTACAGCGCCACCTCCAGGCCTGGCATGTGTACTACAGCGTTTTTAGTTCCTTGTGGACGCAAAGATTTCTTGAGTCTGCGTGGACTGAAAACATTTTAAGAACGACGAGAAACAAAAGGTTGTTTTCGATCGTGTGGACGCACCCAACAGTGAACCTTAAACCTGCTAAACATCAACATGTTAGCATTGTCACTTGTTGTCACTGTCCACATGTTTTTTTTTTACACTAAATAATAAAATCTGTCCAGAACTTTATTGCCAATTCATATCTTTTCGTCTGCATTCAAACTATACGGCAGAATACATTCAACAGTCGGCATTGAAGAGCTTCTTAAAAGGAGAGTTTTAATCTCTGGTGTGAAGTAAAACAAAGTCGGAGAGAGGAGGCAGAGTCAGGCAGAGTCAGGGAAACAAGGCCTTAAATGGAAGTGTGGGAGAGGAGCCATGAAGCGCTCCGAACATCCCCCCTCCGCCTCCCACGTCCTCCCCCCCCGGCTCATCCCTCTCTGCTGTCAGCTCAGATCTGTTGGTTCAACTCTGCAGAGGACTCGGTGTTACAGTCAGCTCAACCTCGCATGCAAGGAGGTGAAGCTTGACGTTTTGATGGTTTTAACTCCATCGTAGCTATTCCACCTCTGTTTGAGGCCGAAGTTTGTCGGTTTACTGTTAAAAGGAAAGTTCAAACTTTACGTCAGATCTTCTTGTTTCTTGTGTGATCACCAGTCAACTTCATAGTAGCTAAGAAAAGTTAGTATTTCTAACATTATGCTAGCTGCTAATGAATAATCAGCCACACCTTGATGTGGTTAGCCTAGCTTAGCATTAAGACTGCAAGCAGAAGGAACTTACTAGCCAGTGTAGCAACAAACAGTTAGCTTAAACAACTATGTGTTGTAGATAATTTTAGGTAGCTATAGAAAAAAGTTATAATTCCAATCATTATGCTAGCTGTTTGTAAAGAAAATCTGCTTTACTAGGCGAGGTTGGCCTAGCTTAGCATAAGACTGGAAGCAAGGGAAAACAACTAGCCAGTGTAGCAACAAACAGTTAGCATGAACAACACTATAGGGAAGAAGTTTGGTAGCTACAAAAAGTTAGCATTTCTAACATTATGCAACATTATTAGCAACAAACCGTTAGCATAAACAACAATGTGTTTATAGGTAACGTGTTAGGGAGCGAAAAAAAAGTTGGTATATCTACCATAATGCTAGCTGTTGATGAATACTCAGTATCACACCTTGTTGTGGTTAGCCTAGCTTAGCATAAAGACTGGGAACAGGGGGAAACTGCTAGCCTTCGCTGGTGTTAGCCCTATCCGGACTGATCCTGTCCGCTGCAATTTTTTTGGTCTTTTCGTGTTGCTTTTTCTGGGTGATCGCCAACAAAGTGCAAGTAGAATTACTTAACACACTTCTGAAAATCTAAAAGTTAAATTTCATATTTCTACATGAACATTTAAATGCTTAATTATTATACGAAAGTGACGATGAGAGAAAGCAGTCAGAACGTTTGGGCGACGCTCAGCCTGAGCGGCTCAGGTGGTGGTTTACATTCTAAAAGGAAATCAAGACTTTACGGTTTATTTTGGAGCTGTTAAAGCATGTGCTTTTATTGTGAAGGACTGAAGTTTGGTCCTGGATATTTTGACAACCTTGATGGGCTTTTATTGTGAAGGACTGAAGTTTGGACAACATTGATGTTAATGTGGACGACCAGCAGCTCCAGTGTTTACGGAGAGGAGATTCGGGGTTAGCACACGGCTAATTCAGCGTGTTAGCGTCCTTTTGACCACTCTGGTTCACACAAAGATAAATCAGGATGTTAAAACCATATTTGGTTACAAAGAGAAGAAGTTAGACTTTAGTTTAACACCATTAAATTAACTCTAAACATTACAACATAATTTATATTTGTAACAGAAAGAAAACTGTCTGACTGGTGACACAGATCCGTTAGCGCTCGATGTGTAACCTAGGTGGCTGCACAGGCTAACATTAGAGCAGATAAACGCACTGTTTGCAGTTTCTGTCCGACTATGAACTCCATGAACACTCGAGTGACCCGCTGTTACTAGTTACTGTTGCTAAGCTGTGATTGGACGATCGCTGTTTGTGGGAGGGGTTTAGCGAACAGTTAAGATGGTAAAAACACAAAAACACTTTTTTGAAAGCGGTTAAAAAATAGGAAGTGTGTGAAAAACAAAGGCAAACTTGGTATTAAAGGTAATTAAAACTATTTTTAATTCTCACACATCCAGCTCTGTCGTCAGCTGTCTTTCCTAAACGTGGAGTCTTTCCGTCTCCATCCATAACATACGAGATGAAGATTAGCAGGTTAGCATGCTAGCTTGGTGTCCCAAGATTCCCAGAATGCCTTGCTTACTGTGCTCTCGTCACTTCCAACAGAATCTACGGCGTGAGACAACAGGACAACAAAGAGCTGTCCTCTTACAACAACATGAAGATTATTGGATTCAAACCACTTGGATCAACACTTGAATGGTTAGCGAACTGATCGGTTCGGCGCTGTTTTTACTTCCTGCCACTAAGTCATGAGTGTCTTTTAATACAAAGTTTTAGCTTCATGGTTAAAACTGTTCCCGTCTCAGGTTTCATGCTTCAGAAACTTGACGGTACGTGATCACAGACGGAGTCCATGTTCACAGACCCACAGACCACAATCCCCAGCAATGAACCCAACACTGAGGTATGCACACACACACACAAGCACACACACACAAACACACACACACACACACGCAGGAAGGATTAAGAGTTGGATCATAAAGATAAGAGCGGATTTTCCACTGAGAGCTGAAAACAGAAACATTAAACTGCTGCACGCCAGACGCACGTACTGCTGTTAACATATGTTTATATATATATATGTATATACTGTGTGTGTGTGTGTGTGTGTGTGTGTGTGTGTGTGTGTGTCTGTGTGTGTGTGTGTGTGTGTGTTCAGCTGCAGACGGGGATCTTTTTAAACTCTTTCCACAGAGTGATCCTGAAGACTTGTGATTTTATCTGCTGACTGTCAACACCAGCTGACCCGGACTGGAACAGACCCGGGTCAGCTGGGTCGTCTCAGTCGTGCATGTTTACAAACCAACCAATCAGAAGCCAGCGTCAACGCCACCTGGCCAACACGTGTGTACGGCGCAGGCATGCGACAATTCAGTTCAGACCGCACATTCGCAACGAGACGAGTTGAAACTTGCAGCGTTCTGAAACCCGTCAGTTCACGACAAGTGAGACGAGACGGTGTATCTTCTCCATAGCAACGACTCTCTGTACTTCCTTTCTAAACTCCGGCTTTTCAGGCTATTTTACGGTGCTGGATCTAATTTGTAGCATTATAAAATATAAATGAGGACAGAGACAGTGAGATACTCGCTACAACACTTCACCTCCGCATCAACCAACGTGAACCTTTCACCGCCATTGTTTGAAATGTCCGCGCATGGTCCCTCCTTCTTTTTTCTATGTCCCAACAGGCGCACAGGAAATGACCTCAGAACCGCCGTAGGCCTCGTGCTCGTAAATGTGCAAACGCGCTCTACAAAAGCCCACCTCTCCCAAACTGGCCGTGCACAGCAAGTTGGCCGCAGCTAGGCGCGGAGCAGTTGCACTCACACTGGTCAAACACACTAGACTTTAGCCGTGAAACCTGTTTGGTCACGGTACGGGACAGACAGATGGAGGACAGATAGGACAGACCGATGGAGGACAGACGGAGGATAGACAGAAGACAGATAGAGGACAGGGAAAAGAGACAGATGCAGGACAGACAGAAGGAGGACAGACAGATGGAGGACGGACAGATAGAGGACAGACAGAAGACAGACAGATGGAGGGACAGACAGATGGAGGACGGACAGATAGAGGACAGACAGAAGACAGACGGATGGAGGGACAGACAGATGGAGGACGGACAGATAGAGGACAGACAGAAGACAGACGGATGGAGGGACAGACAGATGGAGGACGGACAGAAGACAGACAGAAGACAGACGGAGGAAAGACAGATGGAGGACGGACAGAAGACAGACAGATGGAGGACAGACAGACGGAGGACAAACAGACGGAGGACAGACAGAAGACAGACAGATGGAGGAAAGACAGATGGAGGGCGGACAGAAGACAGACAGATGGAGGAAAGACAGATGGAGGGCGGACAGAAGACAGACAGACGGAGGAAAGACAGATGGAGGACCAACAGACGGAGGACAGGCAGATGGAAGACAGACATACAGATGGAGGGCGGACAGAAGACAGACAGACGGAGGAAAGACAGATGGAGGACAAACAGACGGAGGACAGGCAGATGGAGGACAGACATACAGATGGAGGACGGACAGAAGACAGATGGAGGACAGACAGATGAAGGAGAGACAGATGGAGGACGGACAGATGAAGGACAGACAGATGGAGGGCGGACAGAAGACAGACAGATGGAGGACAGACAGAAAACAGACAGATGGAGGACAGACAGAAAACAGACAGATAAAAAACAGACGGACTGGGGACGGACAGAAGACAGATGGAGGACAGACAGATGGAGGACGGACAGAAGACAGACAGAAGGAGGACAGACGGAGGACAGACAGACAGATGGAGGACAGACAGATGGAGGACAGACAGACAGATGGAGGACAGACAGACGGAGGACAGACAGAAGACAGACCCGTTAAAGGCTGATGTGAAAATGGTTACAGTCCTCAGGAAGCAGCGGGGGCTGATGGGAAACGTGGTCTTAAAGCAGAGAAGTTTACTGTTATCGAAGTGGGACTAATAATCTGACAGTGATGGCTTCAATGATACACAGAGACGCTTTAAAATAGAAATGTGAGTGTGTGTGTGTGTGTGTGTGTGTGTGTGTGTGTGTGTGTGTGTGTGTGTGTGTGTGTGTGTGTGTGTATGTGTGTGTGTGTGTGTGTGTGTGTGTGTGTGTGTGTGTGTGTATGTGTGTGTGTGTGTGTGTGTGTGTGTGTGTGTGTGGGAACCAGCGGTCCCGGCCTGCAGCTCCTTATTGGGACAAAAGGGAAAGAAGCTGCAGCTGCATATTTTGGAAACTCACTCTCGGAGGTCGGCTTCTTGCTCTTCTTGTCAGCCAGGGAGTTTTCTGCCGGATCTGCAGCAGGAGAGACACAGAGAGGCAGGAGATCAGGCATCGAACCATATCGTCATTGGTGCATATGAACGTTTTTCACGCTCCTCAGAGGACGAACCACCTGAAGCCTCTCGTGCTTCTCTCTACGCGCTCGTTTCCAGGAATCTCACTCGGAGATGTTTGATAAACACAGCCTGTTTGTGTCGGTTTGTTTTAATGACAGGAAACTCCAATCAGATGGGAGACTCCTGAGGAATTCTGGGAAATGAGGAGGAGGACGACGTCTCTATTATGAGCCGAATTAAAGATTAAACTCTTGCGGTCGTGACAAAGTTAACGCGGAGTCTCACATTTAACCTGTAATGTCCATTAACCGCAAACACGTTTTAATGCGGCACATTTGTGGAGGGAGTTTTGGGGTTTTGAGTTGTAAACATGAAGGGGAAATATTATTTAACACTTCCTGTTTGTGTCGCTCAGGAAATTCAAGGAATATCTGAGAGCTGCAATTGTTTATGTATTTATGGGCGCATAAAGTTTGGACTGGATTAAAACTTGGTGTCTTCATTACGAGCTGAGTTAGTTTCACTGTTCATGTGTGGATAAGTGTTTTTTCTGCAGAGGAAATAAAAGATTTAAAGCCAAAGAACAAACCGTGAAAGCAGAATCAGAAACTTTAGCCGAATTAAAGGCAAAAAGATAATTATTATGAATAAAATAAGATGTTTGATTATCCATACGTAATGTCCATTTGATTCCTTGAAGGTAGCTTTGTTCTTCAGTATCAAAGCGTCCTTTAAAAAGCTGGAAACGTGTGTGAGTTTTAAACTAATTATAGATACTGAATGTAAACGGGTTCTTTGGGTCCAGATGAATGTAAACGGGTTCTCTGGGTCCAGATGAATGTAAACAGGTTCTCTGGGTCCAGATGAATGTAAACGGGTTCTCAGGGTCCAGATGTGTGGATGTAAACGGGTTCTCAGGGTCCAGATGAATGTAAACAGGTTCTCTGGGTCCAGATGTGTGAATGTAAACGGGTTCTCTGGGTCCAGATGTGCGGATGTAAACGGGTTCTCTGGGTCCAGATGTGTGGATGTAAACGGGTTCTCTGGGTCCAGATGATTGTAAACGGGTTCTCTGGGTCCAGATGAATGTAAACAGGTTCTCTGGGTCCAGATGTGTGGATGTAAACGGGTTCTCTGGGTCCAGATGGATGTAAACAGGTTCTCTGGGTCCAGATGGATGTAAACAGGTTCTCTGGGTCCAGATGGATGTAAACGGGTTCTCTGGGTCCAGATGTGTGGATGTAAACGGGTTCTCTGGGTCCAGATGGATGTAAACGGGTTCTCTGGGTCCAGATGTGTGGATGTAAACAGGTTCTCTGGGTCCAGATGGATGTAAACGGGCCCACTCACTGATCACCCAGACAGTGTGTCTCCTGCGGTACCCGTTCTTAAATGGACTGTACTCACATTTGTGCGTACTGGGGTCCGTAAACAGTGTTGAATGTGATAAAGTGGGTCCGACTGTAAACACGGGACTCTTGTGAATTCAAAAAAAGTCAATATTTCAAAATAAAAGTCAGATTATTTGGAGAAAAAAGACCTTATATTTTAACAAATATGAACAAAAACTAAGAAAAAGTCCAAAAATTTAGAGAAAAACTGAATATTTCAATACAAAACTCTGAAAATTCTAATTAATAAATCGGCATATTATGACAATTATACATATATATATTATATACTGAATATATTTTGAGAAAAAAGCTGTAAGATTGTGACAAAAAAGTCAAATTTCGGGGGAAAAAGTAAGAAGAAAGATGTAATATTGTGTTAATATTGTGTTGTGGCTTTAATGAGCCGAGGTGTCTTCATGTGTGACGTTAGTCCTCGACCCCCACCCTCGACCCCACCCCTCTAAAACAGAAAGACAAATAAAGTCCTCACCATCGACGAGGACCTCGCAGCAGCACTCGGCTTTGCCCGCGGAGTTCTCGGCTCTGCATTTATACTCGCCTTCATCCTCGGGCAGAGCTTTGCCTATGGTCAGGGAGCAGAGGCCGCCTGCAACACAACAAGTACAAGTACTTCATATGATACGACACAACACAACAGCATGTTTAATACAGGGCTTCATATGATACGACACAACACAACACAACACAACACACAGCATGTTTAATACAGGACTTCATATGATACGATGATACGATGATACGATCTAAATCCTGCAGCCAAAAGCAAAAGCTAAGCATTATCGTCCAAATCTCCTTAAAGCTTCAGTGTGTCAGTGTTTTATTATTGTATCTGTCGACTGCAGCTGTCTGAGGTCTCAGCGACCTCTGACCTTTAACATGAGACCTCACTATGGAGGATACACACACACACACACACACACACACACAGGGAGACACACACACAGGGAGACACACGCACGCATGCATGCACGCAAAGGGAGACAAACGCACACAAACACAGACACAAACACACACAGACAAACACACAGAAACACGCACGCACAGAGACAAAAAAACACAAACACAGGGAGACACACACACACACACACGCGCACAGGGAGACACGCACACGCACACAGGGAGACAGACATACACAGGGAGACACACACACACACACACAGGGAGACACAGACACACACAGGGAGACACAGACACACGCACAGAGATCAGGGGCTGTCCTGCAGACTGAAATAACAGGAGGGGGATTACAAACACACACACAAACACACACACACACACACACACACACGTATGTACAGATATAACCAGCAGGTCTTCTTTTTATTATTATTATTGTACTGTTTTGTTGTTGCTAAAGTATAGAGACCAGAGTCCTGTTGCCCCAGAGCAGCTTCGTCCTCCACTCGAGAGATTGGCGGTTCGATCCCCACCTACCGCGGTTCACAAGTGTTCTACGGCGAAATCAGGGAGAGTCGCTAACAGCCATGCTAACGTGGCTAACAGTGATTAGCTCGGGGCAGCACGGTGAAGGCATTCAAAGGTCTTTTTTAACCACTAATACTGCTGAAAATAACAGCAAACCCCTGCAGCAGCATGAGAAGAGTTTTCTCTCTTTAATTACAGTTTTGACTCTATTTTGTCTCATTGTTCCTTAATTATCTACTTATATGTTACTTAATTACCTGGTTGTTTACCGTGACCACGTCTGACATTGGTTGTTGGGAGGGACAGTGGGATTCGTGTTTGAGGTTTTTACTTTTTCACTTTAAAGCAGACGCTCTGACGCACTGTGCAACCGTTGTATTATTGTTCGCGTGTATAAAGAAATGTTGAAAAGGCAAAAATAGCATTAGCTTGCAGTGGCAAGACGGCTAATGTCAAGATCACCGGCTGCTATTTTGTAGTTTTGTTTGCAGTAAACAAAGTTGTGACGTCCTAGAAGGTTCCAAACATGTTCACAGAAGTGCAAAAGTACAAAAGTACTTTGTACGTTTGTACTCACACTACCTGGGCCTCGGAGAATGCTTCTTGCTGCCCATACGTCATCACGCCGTAACACGTCACACGCATTGATGACGTCATGGCGATGCGTGGCTTTGTTTCCAGATCTTTCCGTAGACCTCAGAGTTTTTGTGCGTCTTGTCGACTGTTTTTGAATCTTTTCATCGACCAAATCTGCAGTAAACACTCCACCTCCGCATCACACCAACGTGAACCTTTCACCGCCATTGTTTTAAATGTCCGCGCATGGTCCCTCCTTCTTTTTTCTACGTCCCAACAGGCGCACAGGAAATGACCTCAGAACCACCGTAGGCCTCGTGCTCGTACACTCTACAAAAGACCACCTCTCTCAGGCGGGCCGTGGGGGGCCAGCGTGTTGCAGCTAGGAGCGGTACGGTTGCACTCACACTGGTCAAAGGAACCAGACTCAAGCCGTGAAACATGTTTGTGCACCGTACGGATGGACAGTGTGAGTGCGCCCTAAGATGGCAACGGCCTAAATGCCTCGTGGCTTCAGAACAGTAGCCCACAAACCAACGGGTGACATCACTTAATCTACATCCATCTCTTCTGTACAGCCTGTGACGTGGTGCAGGGTGGTGCGGGGTGCAGCGTGCTGCGGCTTGGTGTGGCGTGCGGCGTGGTGCAGCGCGCAGCGGCTGACTTGTGATTGTTTCGTTGGTAAAAACAGCATCTAGTTCTGATCGGAGGTTGATTGACACCAGGACCATAACTTTAGATTATTATCAGCAGCTGATGCAACACGATGTTTATATGAATTTAATTCTTAATAATAATAATAACGCTTTAATATTCTCGGCTGACTGATTATTGTTGTTGCGTTTTCTGTTCATGCAGATTAAATACCGTGTGTCTCGTTCTTCTCTAAAGTTGTATCTTCTGTTTTCATGTAACACGTCGACGCTTCTCGATGAAACTGCTGACTAATGTTTTTTTTCTGCTTCTAAATACTACAATTCCCATGAGCCTTAGCTGCCGTCACTAAGGAGAAGACGACTGAGCTGAAACTAATTTCAATATCTGAATTTTTAATCAGGTTGAGGTTCAATAAGAGAACACGAAGCTCTGTGATTGGCTCATTGTTGTTGAAATGCACCCTGGGAGTTGTAGTTTGAATTCTCTCTTTCAGTTTTTATGTCCATGTGCTTTTTGTAGCTTAAATTTATAACAAAAGAACCAGTTTATACATTTTTTTATGTGGTTTCATGGAATAAAAGTGAAGGAAATTCACTTTAAATGCCTCGTTCTGTCCGACCAAGCGCCCAAAAGCTAAAATATTTACTTTAATCAGATGTAAAACAGGAAATATGAGTCAGCAGAGGATGCAGGCGGGTTCATTTTGATGAAAATATTATTAAAGTAGCTGCAGATTAAATCATATTCGGCTCTAAATTGTTAAAATTATGAGTCTGTGAGTCCGGTTGTTACCATTAAACCTTAAACACAATAAATTTAATATATAAAATAACATGAAGTCTGGTGCTGTGTGTGAACAGCTGCTGTTGTCACTGATAAAACTACAGACACTGCGTTTCCCAGGATGCACCTGGACGCAGAGACTCCAGACTCCACACTTCCAGGTGTACGATGACATCACGGTGACATCACAAGGCCACAGACGACTAACCAGGAAATAAATCTACGGGACGGTAATTATGTCGTTCCCAGTTTCACAAAAATTAATATTTGCTACTTTATTTCTTCTCTGATAGTAAACTGACTCATAATTGACTTTAAGTTTTCTATAAAAATATGTTTTTTTTATTAATTAATTAATTATTTGATCCATAAAATGTCATAAAACACTCTGTTTTGATGTAAAACAAGACATAAACACGTAATAAATGGTTTATGACAGACTATAAAGTAGCAAATCTACATGTTTATCAGTTTAATAACATAAAATAATGAACATTATATTAAAACACTGCTGTATTAATATAAAATATTAATAGGAAAAGTACAATAAACTACATTATAACTACATTTAAATACGTTTAACACGTGTTTATGTTCTGGTTATACAGAATTAGGGAGGTTAAGTGTCATTTCAAGACCTTTTTTACCGTTTAATATTATTATTATTATTGTTATTATTATTATTATTATCTCTGTCACTTCATATTCTTTGTATTCTTAATATTGCTGCATAAAACATTTATTTTATTTATTATTCTTTAGCTTTTTCATCGGACGTGACGATGAATAGATGTTTTTCTTTGAGGATGAACTCAAACTCGGTCCTCACAAGTGCAGCAAGACAAGCGCTTGTGTGTGTGTGTGTGCGTGTGTGTGTGTGTGTGTGTGTGTGCGTGTGTGTGTGTGTAAAGTGATCCGTTCACATATGAATACCAACAACAGTGTGTCACATCACATCCTGTCTCTCTCTGTTGTTTCAGATCTGCTTTCTATTAATAGAGTCTGAATCCTCTGAGCTGCGTCGACAGTTGCTTCGCCACTAAACGCTTCTCCGCCATCTTTAGTCAAACTTTATTTAAACGCGTCAAAGCGCACGCAGGGCGTCTCCGAGCAGGTGCTTTGTTCCAGCGCGCTGTAGTGTGTGTGTGTGTGTGTGTGTGTGTGTGTGTGTGCGTGCGTGACCTCTGACCTTCGTTGGCGAGCACGATGAACTTGGATGACTTGATAACTTTCCCGTCCAGCGTCCAGGTGACGTTGGCGTCCGCGGGGTCCGAGGCGGCGAGGCGGCACTGCAGCCGGAGCCGCTGCCCGTCCAGCACCGTCACGTCGCTCAGCTTCTCCACGAACTCCGGCGCCTTCCCTCCTCCTCCTCCTCCTCCTCCTCCGCCGCTCTTCTTCTCGTTATTCCCTCCGTCCACGCAGTTGTTCACCGCCGCCTTCCCGCTCTCCCCGTTCTTCTCGGGGCTCGCCGGCTTCTTCTTGTTGGCGAGGACCGAGCGGAAGTCCTCTGCGTTCTTTCCGGGTGTCTCCGCAGGTTTACCGCCGGCGCCCTTCTTTCCCAACACGGCGCGGAAGTCGACCTGCTGCGGGGAGTTCCCCTTGCGGTCGTCCTCCATCTTGCCTTTGGCGCCCTTGAGGTTGGCCTTAAAATCCATCTCGTGGCGGTGCTCTGCGGTGGCGGTGGCGTTGGTAGCGAGGTCGGCCTCCCTCTGCTCCTCTTCCTGGTTGTTTTTGGCGTTTAGACCTCGCCGCCCCAGAAGCGAGCGGAAGTCGAGCTGCTGCGCCTCCCTCTGTCGTAGCTCCTCTTCGCCACGCTCCCTTGTTCCCACACAGCGCTTGAGGTGGCCTCGGGGAGCGGCGGCGGGGACGGCGGCGGCGGGAGAGTCCTGGTTGCCCTCCTTCTTCTTCTTCTTCTCCTCCGTGTGCAGGTGCAGGACTTGCAGGATCTCCTTCTGCTCCTGGTTGGCCTCCTGCCACTGCCGACTGACACCACGGCTGCTGCTGCTGCTGCCTCTCTGCTCCACGCCACCTCCTCCGCCTCCTCCTCTGGCACCTCCTCTCAGCACCACAGTCCCACCAGCTGCTCCTCCTCCTCCTCTTCCTCCTGCTGCTGCTGCTGCTGCTGCAGGGCTGGACGAACGAGCACAGAGACAGATGGAGTGAAAGAGAGGGAGAGAGAGAGTGAGGGGGAGGTTAAAGCCCCTCTGGAACAAGAGGCTCCGCCCCCCCTTCAGCTGGGGGGGGGGGGGGCGAGGGGGTCGTGGTGCTTTGGGGAGGAAGATGAGGAGGAGGAAGAGGACCTCGACTCAAAATGTCCACGTTACATCACAAGTGACTCGACTGCCTTTATATGGGCATACACCCAGAACGGCCTGAACACACACACACACACACACACACACACACACACACTCAAACACACACACACACACACAGACACAAACACACACACACACACACACACACACACAGATGTAAACACAAGTGAAACTGGACTCTCAGGACTCAGAGTTTATGTGACTGGGAGTTCTTGAGTTTGACTTCTTTTGCCGTCAAAAACAAAAACTCTTCATCACTTTGTTCCCACTTTGACCATCTTCACACACACACACACACACACACACACACACACACACACACACACACACACACACACACACACACACACACACACACACACACACACACACACACACACACACACACACACACACACACACACACACACACACACACACACACACACACACACACACACACACACACACACACGGATCAGAGTGTAAACAGTGGCGTCCAGCTGGGAGACACAGAGAGGAAACTGGCTCTGATTGGTCTGGATGATACGGACGGATTAGGGGGAGCTTTATGGGAATCTGTGGATATGGGACGGACGGACGGACGGACGGACGGACTGACGGACGGGGAGGAAGGGTGGTAACAGAGGGATGTAAACAGTTAAGGACGGAGAGATGATGGAGGGAAATAAACTCCAGGAGAGGAAGACGACAGGAGCCTTAACTTAATACAGAGGTTCCCAAAGCGGGGAGGAGGGGCGCGGCGCGGTGCGGCAAAGCGGGGAGGCGCGGCTAAATATAAGTGTAACAGGGTTCTGCATTAGTAACAAAGCACGGACGAGTGTGTGAACGGACGGGTTCACGTCAACAAAACGTCACAAATACCAAAACAGAGACGTGAAAATATGACGAGGCACACGTCACCGGCACGTCTGTGGGTAATGGATGTGTTTGTATTTACTAAAGCGTTCTGCAGAGAAGGTTTGGGACGAAACGTCATAATAATAATTGTGATAAAGACACAAATCAAACTAAATAAATCCATCTTAATGTTGTGTTCATGTTCATGTTACTGAATATTTGGAAGTAAAAACATTAACACTAAAAAAGTAAGATTAAAAAAGTAACACTATCATTAAAAAGTAACGTTAACACGAAAAAAGTGAAAACATTGTCATTAAAATAAAGTTAAAATTAATGTAAAAAGTAATGTTATCATTAAAAAGTAAAAATATTAACATTTAAAAAGTTTCGTAACATTAAAAAAGTAACATTGTCATTATAAAAGTAATAAAATTAGAATTAAAAGCGTAAACTTAACATTTAAAAACTGAAAACGTCATTAAAACGTAACGTAAGTAAAAAGATTAACATTGAAAAAGTAACCTTGTCATCGAAAAAAATATTTTTTTACATTAAAAGCGCAATGTAACATTAAAGTATAAACAATAAAAAAGTTACGTTAACATTAAAAAGTAACGTTAGCATTAAAAAGTTACATCATCATTGTAAAACTGATATTATCGTCCATTTAAAAAGTACCGTCTCTATGGAAACGACAGTAAATCTCTGTTGTGAGATCGTTGCAGAACAAACCAGTGGATCGTGGAATTCGGCCGATTTGTTTTTAAGCCGTTAAACAAAAAAACAACGACACGTAAAAAAGTTTATATAAAGTATAAAAGTGACGTCTCACCTGTCGGGCTCCTCTCCCGCTCGCCCTCCCCGACCTCTCGTCCTGTCGACCTCTCCGTCGGTGACAGACAGACAGGACACGCCACTGCACTCCCCAACATTGTTCCTGACACACACACACACACACACACACACACACACACACACACACACACAGTAAACAGCCTGCCCTTATATATATATATAATATAGTATATTTTCTAAAACCCGGCCTGAATGTTGTATTAGTGTCCCACCTCGGAGGCTACAAAGGTATTTGACGAACTCCAATTACCTTTACATATAAACTAACCTTACTTGGTGTGTGTGTGTGTGTGTGTGTGTGTGTGTGTGTGTGTGTGCAGCTAATTTGTGCAGAGTTGTTTTGCAGGTAGGAGAAATCCGATAAGCGTGACTACTGTTGAGTCACCAAAGACGTATCTGTGCAAAACCAGAACCTGCTCCTTTGTTTAAAGGCAGAACATGTTTCAAGGACGAGCAACATTGTGCCCCATCTCCCTTAAGGCGCACTCCCACTGTGCCTCCGTCCCGTGCCCCGTGCTTTAGGGTACTGTCACCCCCTCCAGGCCCGTTTGTACTCACACTACCTGGGCCTCGGAAAATGAATCAGGTGTGTTAGAGCAGAGAGGAACCTAAACCATGCAGGACAGTGGCCCTCCAGGAGCAGGAATTGCCCACCCCTGATATAGATGCATAGATTATGGATGGATTTACGGGTGGGGGAGGGGTGGTGGTGCTTCCCTCTTTCAGCTTAATCCTCAGTTCATCTGCATCGTTCCTCAAAACATCTGCTTATCTTTGTCGTTTTTGTTGATCTATACCAGGGCTGCCCAACCCTGCTCCTGGAGAGCCACTGTCCTGCATGGTTTAGGTTCCTCTCTGCTCCAACACACCTGAGTCTGATGCTCTGCTCGTTATCAAGCAGCTGAAGGTTGTTACAGGTTAGGAAATTGTTAGACTCAAGTGTGTTAGAGGGAGAAACCTAAGGGCGCACTCACACTGTCCTTCCGTACCGTGCCCAAACAGGTTCCACAGGTAAAGTCTGGTTCCTTTGACCAGTGTGAGTGCAACCTCTCCGTGCATAACCGCGTCACGCTTGCCGTCCACGGCCCGTTTGGGAGAGGTGGGCTTTAGTAAAGCACGCTTGCACATGTACGAGCACGAGCGTGCGCACGTGTACGAGCACGAGGCCTACGGTGGTTCTGAGGTCATTTCTTGTGCGCCTGTTGGGACGTAGAAAAAAGAAGGAGGGACCATGCGCGGACATTTAAAACAATGGCGGCGAAAGGTTCACGTTGGTGTGATGCGGAGGTGGAGTGTTTACTGCAGATTTGGTCGATGAAAAGATTCAAAAACAGTCGACAAGACGCACAAAAACTCCGAGGTCTACGGAAAGATCTGGAAACAAAGCCACGCATCGCCATGACGTCATCAATGCGTGTGACGTGTTACGGCGTGATGACGTATAGGCAGCAAGAAGCATTCTCCGAGGCCCAGGTAGTGTGAGTACAAACGGGGCTGGAGGGGGGGACAAGGACCCTAAAGCACGGGGCACGGGACGGAGGCACAGTGGGAGGGCGCCTTAAAACATGCAGGACAGTGGGCCTCCAGGAGCAGGGTTGGGCAGCCTTGATCAATACAGTGTGTGTTGTTGTCTCACCTTAGGGTGATCAGGTAGTCTCCAGCGTGACTCTTTTTAACTCTCCTGATGATGAAGAAGAAGAAGAAGAGGGAGGATTTACTCACTAACGACAGGATCGAGCACTGATGATCCTAAAGATTCAAACGTCGGACACCGTTCTACGTAAGAGTAAGTGTTTGACCTGATCAGCAGCGAGATGACGTCCTCCTTCTGCAGCAGCTCGTAGTCTCCTCCGGAGGTCAGGGGTCGGCTCAGGTCGGCTCTGGTCCAGGCGTACCGGGGGAACGGGTCTCCAGCGATTGCGCAGGACAGGAGGACGTGTTGACCCTCAACGGCGCTCACCGGTTTGGGTTTGGTGATGAACCAGGGCTGCACGCCGTCCTGGGGCTCTGCCGCAAAAACACAATCGTGATTATGACAGAAACCACACACATATATTTCCGCAAATTACATCATTACGTTTCACCACGATTGTATTTTTTATGATTTTACATGACAATTAAATTGATTGAGGGGATTTATTGAGTGTGTGTGTGTGTGTGTTTGTGCAGCTGTCTTTGTGAGGACCTCCGTTGGCCGGTCCTCACTTTTTCAAAGGCCTGTTTGGGGGGTTAAGACTTGGTTTTAAGGGTCAGGTCTGACTGAGGTTTAGGTCAGGATTAGGGTTTAAGTCGGGGTACGGTCTTTAGTGGTGATGGTTAAAGTTACAGTAAGGGGTTAGGGAATGCATTATGTTATGAGGGTCCCCACAAAGTCAGATGTTCAAACACGTGTGTGTGTGTGTGGTTACCCTCCACGGTGAGCCGGGCCTGGGTGTGGTCCTCTCCGTACTGGTTCCAGGCCTGGCAGCTGTAGGTCCCGGTGTCCTCGGGGAACACCTCCTGGATCAGCAGAGTGCAGCGGCTCTCCTCCCTGAGGAGCTGGAAGTCCTCGGACTCCGTCACCTCCTGCCCGTCGTGGAGCCACACCACCTCCGGAGGGGGGTGACCTGAGGACCAGGACCACTTCATCAACACAACCTACAACCAGGGCTGTAAACCAACCTTTTTGCTCGACTGCCAAGGGGACCCGTAGTTTAGAGAATCTACCGACAACTACATTTCTTCACCGGCTTGTAGCTGAGGTCTTGTACCAAAGCATCATCGCCACCTCTCTGCTATTCATTCATGCATCTTATACCACCTGGGGTCGCGGGGGGGATGGAGCCAATCCCAGCTGATGTTTTGCTATATCACGCATAATTTATTGTACGAGCACGACCATCGGGACAAACATTTACCCGCCCCGTGGCGTGGAGCCCTCCAAAATGAAGTGGTGACTAGTCAACAGCCCTGCCTACAAGCAATACTCATCAATACATGAACGAATCCATCAGAGTGAGTCTTGGTCCTGGTGTCGAGGCCTGATCATCTCTTTTTCTTATGTAGAACGTGCTGCTACAGCGCTGTTACAGTTATTCCCCGGCTGCAATGATGGTGTATGTCCAAACAGGCGCACAGGAAATGACCTCAGAGCCGCCGTAGGCCTCGTGCTCGTACACGTGCGCACGCTCGTGCTCGTACATGTGCAAACGTGCTTTACAAAAGCCCACCTCTCCCAAAGCGTACCTCTCCTAGGCGCGGTACGGTTGCACTCACACTGGTCAAACGAACCAGACTTTAGCCGTGAAGCGTGCTCGGGCACGGTACGGATGGACAGTGTGAGTGCGCCCAAGTCCAAGTCCATTACCAAAGTTTTGCGTGCACAGATCATTTCCTGCGCTGCGTTCTTCTTCACCACTGGATAAAGGTGTCCACTCTACTTCCCCGTGTCGTTGTGGCGTCTGTTCTACCACACGTCACATCCAATCAGCAACCGGGCTCCTCTGGGGCGACAAAAACGGCGCCGCTCCCCCACAGGGTAGAAAACGAGCGACTCACATGCAAATTAGCGGCATTCGGCGTGATACACCCGCCTCAGTCCGGGTATTGGACCCTAATGGAAACGCACATAAGTATTCAGAGAGACAGCGTGATGAAATAATGTGCATTTCCAACATTAAAGCGTGTAAACGTGTTCTGAACGGACGCCAAAACACGAGTTTGAACGTGGAAATGAGCAGAAAACGGGACCTTTAAATAAAACGACTTATAAGGACAGAAGTGCTGAGTCGTTTGAAATCAGAGGAAACGGTTTCGATGACTGACAGCAGGTAGCAGCAGACCTGATCCTCACACAGCTTATATGGAGAAAAAGCCTCTGTGGAAAATCATTATGTAACACACACACACACACACACACACACACACACACAGACAGACACACACACACACACTCGGCTGGGTTCATAATATGGAGCCTTCAGCTATAGTTCACTTCTATACGACTTGATAATCAAGTCATTACTCAAACCCAGTAACTGCTGTCGGATCAGTGGAACAAGAAAACACACACACACACACAAACACACACACACAAGACACACACATACACACACACTCGGACCCGTCCTCAGTAAATCTGTCCTCATCTCATCTCCAACGTCTCTCTGGAGATCTGACAGGAAATACCACACACACACGCACACATGCACACACACACACACACACACACACACACGCACACATGCACAAGAGGCATAAAACGACCGCAAAGAGACACACAGCGACCACAAAGAGACACACAGCGACCACAAAGAGACACAACGACCACAAAGAGATACACAACGACCACAAAGAGACACACAGCGACCACAAAGAGACACACAACGACCACAAGGAGACACACAGAGACACAAAAGGACCACAAAGAGACACACAACGACCACAAAAGGACCACAAAGAGACACACAACGACCACAAAGAGACACACAACGACCACAAAGAGACACACAACGACCACAAAGAGAGACACAATGACCACAAAGAGACACACAACGACCACAAAGAGACACACAACGACCACAAAGAGACACACAACGACCACAAAGAGACACACCGTACCGGTTAGCTCCGTCGTCATGGTAACTCTGCTGCCGTCCATCACCTTCAGGTCGGCGAGGCGGCGGGTGAAGCGCGGAGCCTCGCACGCTCCTCTGACCTCGGTGACCTTTGACCCGCGACCCTGAAGTCTGCCTGCAACACGACAAAGAAGAAGAAATTCACACACGGGTTCATTGTTACATCAGCGGTTTCTGCACAAATTCATTCATGCGTGTTGCGTTGCGTTCAGAAAGGCCCTGAATGTGAATCACCCGGTGAACGCCATCCGCGCTCTGGACGCCCTCGGCCTCCAGTTTGTGTTTTATAAAGTTCAAGTACCTCGGGATCTTGTTCACGAGTGAGGGGACGATGGAGCGTGAGTTTGGCCGGAGAATCGGAGCAGCGGGGGCGGAGCTGCAGTCGCTCTACCGCACCGTTGTGACCAAAAGAGAGCTGAGGAAGGCAAAGCTCTGGATCTACCGCTCAGTCCTGGTTCCTACCCTCACCTGTGGTCATGAAAGCTGGGTCAGGACCCAAAGAACCAGGTCCAGGTCCAAGCGTCTGAAATGTGTTTCCTCAGGAGGGGGGCTGGAGTCTCCCTTAGAGAGAGGGGGAGAAGTTCAGCATCCGTGAGGAACTCGGAGTAGAGCCGCTGCTCCTTTGTGTTGAAAGGAGCCAGTTGAGGTGGTTCAGGATCATCTGGTAAGGATGAACCCTGGGCGCCTCCCTAGGGAGGTGTTCCAGGCACGTCCAGCTGGGAGGAGGCCTCGGGGAAGACCCAGGACCAGGTGGAGAGATTAGATCTCCACACTGGCCTGGGAACGCCTCAGGATCCCCCAGTTAGAGCTGGTTAATGTGGCCCGGGAAAGGGAAGTTTGGGGTCCCCTGCTAAAGCTGCTGCCCCCGAGACCCGACCCCGGATAAGAGGCTGAAGATGTGAAGAATTCTGCATTTCCCACGAAGGAAAGACGCAGTTAATCGTGTTTCTTGTTCTAAATGACGGACGCACGACATGGCGTTCGCCGTCAAAAGTTGCACTTCCTGCAGAAACGAATGATCCACCTTTAAAAAATGTGCTTCTACTATTTAATACAAGAAGAAGAAGAAGAAGAATTCCCTTTGTTTATCCAACACACACACACACACACACACACACACACACACACACACACACACACACACACACACACACACACACACACACACACACACACACACACACACACACACACACACACACACACACACACACACACACACACACACACACACACACACACACACACACACACACACACACACACACACACACACACACACGTCAGAGCGAGGGGGCTGCCAGTGGCTCAGCGCCCCGAGCAGTTGGGGGTTCAGTGCCTTGCTCAACAGCTCGGCAGTGCCCAGGAGATGAACTGGCACCTCTCCAGCCACCAGTCCACGCTTCATTCATGGTCCACACAGGGACTCGAACCAGCCGAGTCACCTATGGACTGAGCTACTGCCCATGAATCGTCCCAGACGTTGCATCTTCTATGTGCTGTTTTTATTGTCTCCATGACAACGGGACATATTTTATTTTGGGCCCTGCGACCGGGCGCGTGTTTGACCACGACGGACATTTGCACCAAGAGAGAACTCAGAATCACGTCGACATTTGGGACGACATCGTGTCGTGACTCGACCCACAATTAGATACAAACAATCGAAAAGTGTTTGTTCGATATTTCAATTGTTTGTTTTTGAAGATGCGTTCAAGTCCCGTCGGGAAAAATCTAAATCGAGTTCTTTTCTTTCTTTCTCGTGTAAATTCAGGATCAGTGTGTACATTATTAATTATGTGTCTCCACTCTGGCATGCCTGATATGTACACAGAGCAGAGCCTGTTTACACACACACACACTCACACACACACACACACACACACACTCTCTGACAGACTGTGTCTTCACACTCACGTGCACACACATGTTAACACACACACGCGTTGTGAGAGAGAGAAAAGGAAATCCAAACTCCATATATGGAGAAGGACGAGGGAGGATGTCTCTCTCTGACACACACACACGCACACGCACACGCACACGCACGCACGCACGCACACGCACACACGCACGCGCGCACACACACACACACACACGAAGTCCATTAATCCACTTTAACAGTTGATTCATGTTTTGCACGGTGTCGTTTCGTGCAAACTGCCAACGCCGTCCCGACCAATCACAGGTGAGCTGTGACATGACGAGCCAATGGGAAGACTCGTACTCTTAAACATTTAAAGAAGCAGCTCGCAAACAACAAAACAAACCTCACAGAACGTCATTAAAACACTCACTATTACAAGTATTATTAAGAGAATGCTTCATTATTCTCTGCAGCTCCATCACTATCATTTGTTTGTTTGTTTGTTTGTTTGTTTGTTTGTTTGCAGCATTAGAGAAAAACTTTGCGTGTTCCTGCTGCTTTCGGGGCAGATGTGGGTCAGTGGTCAAGTGGATTGTCCTCCAGTCGAGAGATCGGCGGTTCAACCCCCAGCTCCCCCTCTCATCATGTCGAACTGTCCCTGAGCAAGACACTGAACCCTGAATTGCTCCCCGTGCTGCTCATGGGTGTGTAAATGTGGTGTGAATGGTCAGATTAGATGGGCTGTAGATGTCAACTGCCATCAGTGTGAATGTCTGTGTGAATGTGACAAAGCGCCTTGAGTAGTCAGAAGACTAGAAAGGCGCTTTATAAGTACATTTACCAGTCATGTGGTGTTGGAAACAACTGGAAAAGTGAGATTCCGACTCACTCATTCTCACGTATTAAAGTGTAATTACGGCGTAAAATCATCCCAGGACTTACACTCATCAAGAGAGTCGCTAACAGCCGGACGTGGCTAACAGTGGTAAGCTCGGGGCAGCACGGTGAAGGCATTCAAAGGTCTTTTTTAACCACTAATGCTGCTGAAAATAACAGCAAACCTCTGCAGCTACGCTGTTGGTGCTTTGTTTTGTGTGTAGGG
Organism: Echiichthys vipera; assembly: GCF_963691815.1. Taxonomy (NCBI): domain Eukaryota; kingdom Metazoa; phylum Chordata; class Actinopteri; order Perciformes; family Trachinidae; genus Echiichthys; species Echiichthys vipera. The sequence goes on along the minus strand of NC_139835.1, from coordinate 29,594,894 downwards.
ACTCTTCTCATGCTGCTGCAGAGGTTTCATGGTCTTTGTTTGTTTGTTTGTTTGCAGCATTATAGAAAAACTTTGCGTGTTCCTGCTGCATTCGGGGCAGCTGTGGTTCAGTGGGAGAGTGGGTTGTCCTCCAGTCGAGAGATCGGCGGTTTGATCCCCAGCTCCCCCTCTCATCAAGTCAAACTGTCCTTGGCAAGTAACAACTATTAACGGAGAAATCCAGGAGAGTCTCTAACAGCGGGACGTGGCTAACAGTGATTAGCTCGGGGCAGCACAGTGAAGGCATTCAAAGGTCTTTTTTAACCACTAATGCTGCTGAAAATAACAGCAAACCTCTGCAGCAGCATGAGAAGAGTCCCTACACACACAACAAAGCACCAATGGGCTCCTTCCTTTGGGATTGACTTTGGTAATCCACTGTAATGGACTTTACTATGAGAGGAGCTGGTACAGGGGCCAGTAGGTAAGTCTTTAAAACACTCTTTAATAAACTCTGGCTTCACTAACTACGCTGATGACGCTTTGTTTTACACTTACACCTATTCATATCATCACTTTATTGTTTATTTATTGTGAAGGTTTTATCCTCGTCTTCTATATAATTATTATTATAATATTATTATTATTATCAGGGCTCCTCCCTGAGGCCCGAGTACATCATTTAGTTTCCTTTTATGTTCTTTAAATGACAATAAACTTCCTTAAACTCCTTCAAATGTAAAAGTTAATACAATATAAATGTAAATACAAAGTAAATGTAAATGCATCAGACTCATTTTGCTTATTTCATGTGAATATTTCCCACTGTGCAGCGTTTAAACGTTTAAATGTGAAACGTTAAATAAACTGCTCGTCTTTGATTATGTGAAAGTAAAATTTGGATTATTGCATTTTTATTTTCATTTTTACTCAAAAACCACAAACATACGTTATAATGCTATCGTGGAATTTCTTATTTATTGAACGTTTACAATATATTCTTAATAAAGTCAAAGTAAAGGCCTCCATATACTTCTATTATAATGAAAATAATAATTACAATAAAGTGGTTTAGTTTGATTAAAGCTCCTTAAAGTGTCCAACTGACCTTTTATATCCTGGAGAAATGAATCAAGTAGCAATAAAAACGATGAATAATGTTAATAATACTAATAAAGGCTTTATATGGATCATAGCGTGTGTGGAAAATGGGGGATGAGTTAAACTGCACAAATAAAGATTAGAAAAACTAAGTTATATGTTCTTACTTTCACACACGAGTGTCCGTCGTGATGTATTGTTAATTAACGTGATTGATGAGAGACTCTTTACGAGAGGGACGTAAACAAACGGACTCTTCTCACAAAACTTTATTGCCCACACAAGGACATCTGGTCCGAGGGTCGAGTGGGTCAGTCTGTGGGAACCTCCTGATATTTCCCTGTCTGTGTGTGTGTGTGTGTGCGTGTGTGTGTGTGTGTGTGTGTGTGTGTGTGTGTGTGTGTGTGTGTGTGTGTGTGTGTGTGTGTGTGTGTGTGTGTGTGTGTGTGTGTGTGTGTGTTCGTTCAGTCCGGGGATTTCCTGCTGCAGGAGGATTTTCTTCCCTCTGAATGATTTTCCTTATAAAGCCGTGACGACGACGATGATGATGATGATGATGATAGTTTCTGCTCTTCATCGTGGTCGACACACTGATTGGCCGGCGTTCAGCGTCCGCTCTGATAAACCCGCTCTACGCTACACACTCACGGTTGCGGACTCATATAACAGGAAGTGAGGTCTTGTAGTTCGGCTGTCGTAATTAAAAGGACGGCAGTTTCTGTCCTACTCTCTTTCATAACTCACTCAGTTTAAAAAGCGTATTATATTCTCATCAATCATCATTTTGTCCCTGTCGAGGTCACGGGGTGGGGTCGTGGGGGGCTGTAGCCGATCCCAGTTGACATCGGGCGTGAGGCGGGGTCCACCCTGGACAGGACGCCAGTCTATCACAGGACACATAGAGACGAACAGAGAGAGACAACCATTCACACCTACGGGTGATTTAGAGTCATCAATGAACCGAACACCTGCACGTCTTTGGACTGTGGGAGGAAACCGGAGAACCCGGAGAAAACCCACGCAGACACGGAGAACATGCAAACTCCACACAGAAGGGCCCCGGCCGGGATTCGAACCAGGCACCCTCTCGCTGTGAGGCAACAGTGCTAACCACGATAGCACTGTCGCCCTTGTAATAATCTAATACCCAATGGAAAAATCCTGTTGGCTTTTTGTTGAGGGAACAAGGGCGATGGTAACTTCAGGGTCGACAAAAAGACGTCCCTTTCAATGGAGACAGTGACTAAATCTAAATATATAAATAAGTTCCTGGTTGATCAGTTCTCTGAGTGTCCACTAGGGGCAGGTTTCATAACAGAGCAGTTTCTCATTGAGCCCCATGTTAAACAGGCCGTTTACACAGCATCATTAAACCTGTTTAAGGACAAAAGAACATTCTAGTCTGTGTGTTTAGCTCAGATCTCCATGGCAACACTAAGGGGGAGGGGCTAGTTTTTATTTTATCGGAGGTTAAAGTTTATGAATAATTAGGGGCGTTGCCTCTTGAGTGACAGCTAGCCTCTGGCCCTCACTTCTCCTCTGAGATTAACGTCAGCCAGATGGACGTACGCCCCTCCCCCCAACGTCACATACATGCCCTTTTTTGGTCAGAGGAAAAGAGGCGGAGTCAAAGTCTGACAAGATGGAGACTCCCGTAGGCGAGGACGACTGGATCAAGTTGAGAGAACGGACCTGACGGAGACGCTACGTCCCTTTCTATTACAGTCTGTGGTCACGTCGGGAGCCACAGTGACGTTTGTGCCAAATTTGAAGAAATTCCCTTAAGGCTGATGTCTGACGTTACAGTTCCTGTTTACTTTCCCCAAATGACAGATGGGGCAGGCCATGATCGCCCACTGTCCTCTCAGGGGCAGCAGCTTTAGCAGGGGACCCCAAACTTCCCTTTCCCGGGCCACATTAACCTGCTCTAACTGGGGGGTCCTGAGGCGTTCCCAGGCCAGTGTGGAGATCTAATCTCTCCACCTGGTCCTGGGTCTTCCCCGAGGCCTCCTCCAGAATGAACTTGATTAAATTTGATTAATTTGAATGACCTCTGACCTTTGACCTGGACTCTGGCGCTGCTCTCCGCTTTGCCGTGACGATTCTCAGCCATGCACACGTACACGCCGTCATCACGGCGGGATGCGTTGTGGAGGGTGAGCGAGGCCACGCCCCCGACGTATGAGGACCGAGCACCAGCCGGAACAGGACTTCCTGAGGGAGGAAGAAGAGACTTCATCATCATCATCATGTAAAAGCAACAAAACTGCATCGTCTGCGTACAGTTTGAGTTGTTATTAATATAAAAAGCAGAGGACCCAGTACGGAACCCTGAGGGACGCCCATGTCAAAAATATGATATATTTGCAATATTTACATTAAATCTTGACACATATTTAGTCTGAATGCGTATTTTAAATAATGTTTGAGGGGTTTGACAATGACTTCCTGTCCCGTTCTGTTTCCATGGTAGCAGCCAATCGCGTTGGGCATTGCTGGTTGCCAAGGTTGACTGTTGTTGCTATAGAAACAAGGAATAATTTTGAGTTGAGAGCTCATGGACTCAAACTTCAGATGAAGACTCGCTAACGTTAAACACTGTTGTAAATGAATTGATTAGTCGTTCCCCGTACGATTCATCACTTGACACGACTGCTGGAGTTATTCTTTGTTGTTGCGGCGACGATCTGGAGACACAAGATGGCATTGTTCCGCTCATTCTCCACATTCAAGCTTAAAGAAACATTCCCACGTGTTTTACATGTTTTCAGAACAGCAGGTTCAAACATGAGCAGCTGATCTGGAAACACACACACACACACACACACACACACACACACACACACACACACACACACACACACACACACACACACACACACACACACACACACACACACACACACACACACACACACACACACACACACACACACACACACACACACACACACACACACACACACACACACACACACACACACACACACACACACACACACACACACAGGATTCCCCGGCCGATGCCCTTCTTGGGTCGGCTTCAGCTTTTCCGTGTGTGTGTGTGTGTGTGTGTGTGTGTGTGTGTTCACTGCAGCAGCATGTTTTGTCTTTATATGGTTTTCCAGCTCTATTACTCGTTTAACGGCCGTACGAGAGTCTCTCTCTCCCTCCCTCCCTCTCTCTCTCTCCCTCTCTCCCTCTTCCTCCCTCCCTCCCTCTCTCCCTCCCTCTCTCCCTCTCTCTCTCTCTCCCTCGTTCACAGCCTCATTTAAACATTTGATTCACAAAAAAATTGGTGAATATTGTGTTTTTTAAGGCTGTTGAGTGACGTAAAAGAGAGATTTCCATATTTAGTGAAACAAAAACCCCATTTATGTTTTGATCGTGCAGCTTTTATGTTTGAAGTTTTACGATTTTATCTGTAAAACCTTAAACACGAATATTAAACCTGGCTTTATCCGATGTTTCGTCCCTTTGAGTCGTTTTCTTTTTAGTTTCTTCAGACATTAAAATAAAGAATCACGTCTGCACCCCTCTAACTTTATTTAACTTTATCTAAAATCACCATGAAACATTTATAAACTGATGTTGAACCTCTGCAGGAGTCACACTCTGACACACGTCTTTTCTTAGAGTCGGCCATGTTGTTTTAAATAAACAGCAAAAGTTCAACGTGAACTCTGACGTTTGAATCAAAGTCGATCCTTTAAACTTTAAACTTCGCTGGTTCAAGTCCCTGTGTGGAACATGAATGGGGCGTGGACTGGTGGCTGGAGAGGTGCCAGTTCATCTCCGGGGCACTGCCGAGGTGCTGTTGAGCAAGGTACCAAACCCCCAACTGCTCGGGGCGCTGGTCACTGGCAGCCCCCTCGCTCTAACATCTCTCCATTTGTTGCATGTATATAGGTCCTGTGTGTGTGTGTGTGTGTGTGTGTGTGTGTGTGTGTGTGTGTGTGTGTGTGTGTGTGTGTGTGTAACATGATTAATAATAAGAGTGTGAAAAAATTCAATTTCCCCGTTGTGGGATAAATAAAGTTCTTCTTCTGCTTCTTCACACTCCTGTTTAATCTTTGCATTTCACTTCATGTCTTCTTTAACAGGGTTTGTGTTTTAAGTGTGTATTTACTTAATAAACACATTAATTAATGAGTTAATTTCATTGGTTTTCACATGTTTACCTACAGAAGAGCTCCATGTCTCGTCTCAAACACGTTCTGTGACTCTGTGCTGCCGCCTGCTGGACATTTGACCCCAACACACTCTGCTTTCCTCAGAGCAGTGGTTCCCAACCCTTTCCTTAAGGGACCCATATTTATACCTGTGTAAACTTTGGTTTCTTTTTGACATTCTCCGCAGTCTCCTCTACCTGACGCTTCGCCATCTCTCCCTTAGCTCCGCCTGAGGCGTTCAAGTCACACGCACTCTGTTCCTCGTGATATAGGCCTCGCTACTTTATTTATATTATATATTATATATTTCACCTAACAAACTTTATTTAAACACACTGACCGTTGAGCAGCCAGCGGACACTCGGAGCAGGTTTTCCCTCCACACGCGCCTGCAGGCTGATGCTCTGACCCTCCGTTACCCAGCAACCCTGCAGCTCGCTGAGGAAGACGGGGAGAGACGCGCCTGAGGGAGACAAACATGTGTCGGTTTGAACAGACGGACAGACAGACAGACAGACAGACACGTGTACCGCCCCAGTACTCATTATTTCAGAGGTTTTTAATGACCTTGGCACGTGACCTCTAAGGCCTCCTGGTCCAGAGGAACGACCTCGAACCGCACGTTGGACCCCGACACCGCCCTCCTCACAGCCCTGAAACACACGGACACGGTTCGGTGTTTACAGCTCTGGGCATGACGTGACCACACCAAAGCTAATGTCACACCCACTGGTGTTAGCTTGGTGTTCAGACTGGTTCGTACCTGCTGCTGTCTGAGCTGCTCACCGGCTGCTGGACTGAACCGGTGTGAACTGGATCTGGACTCAGGACTGACCGGACCTGCAGACAGACAGAGAGACAGACACTTTAAAGTCACAGCAAACAGAAGTCTGCGTGTTTTATTACCTTTGTTATTATTAATATTATTAATACATTGATGTGATTCTGACCTGGGAAGCTGCAGTTCTCCTCTCAGCCACCAGAGGGAGCTGTACGGGAGGTCTGCTCCTCCAGGTGGAGGGCGCCAGAGACGGGGGGCTCTGCTGCTCCTTCTCCCTGGGTCTGGGCTGCTCGGCCTGGGAGTTGGGACCACCGTGTCCACTGGGACCACTGAGCAAACGAACCAGAGCAAACGAACTTAGTGTGTGTGTGTGTGTGTGTGTGTGTGTGTGTGTGTGTGTGTGTGTGTGTGTGTTGTGTGTGTGTGTGGTGTGTGTGTGTGTGTGTGTGTGTGTGTGTGTGTGTCTCTTTGTAGTCGTATTGTGTCTCTTCCCGGTCATTTTGTGGTTATTTAGTGTCTTATTTAGTCGTTTTTTTGTCTCTTCGTAGTGTGTGTGTGTATGTGTGTGTTCGTGTGTGTGTGTGTGTGTGTGTTTGTGTGTATGTGTGTGTTCGTGTGTGTGTGTGTGTGTCTGACTCACCTGGACGAGTCATCAGGAGCCTCTGAGAGAAGAAACCGCACAGAAAAATAATTCAGTGTTTGTTTTATTGTGAAAGAACCTCGTTAACATGTAAACATCCTGGGCTCTGATTGGTCGGCTCACCTTGGACGTTGAGCGCGGCGGTGGCGGTTGCCGTTCCGGCGGCATTGGTGACCAAACATGTGTAACTCCCAACGTCCTCGGCGCGCACTTCCTTTATCTCCAGGAAGTGAAGGCCAGCGCGCTCGTACATACTGACCCGCCCGCCACACTGGAGCTCCGCCTCCGCCTGAGAGAGAGATCCGCCCACCTTGTACCATGTGACCCGGGGCTGTGGGCGTCCCGTGGTCTTGGCGGTGAACTTCCCGGTCTGGCCCAGCTTGGCGACCACGCGGCCCGGTTTGGTGATGAACTTTGGCGGACTCTCGCCCCAAATACTCGGCCTGCCTTCCACCGCAGAGCGACACCTGGGGGGTCATGGGAAATGTAGTTTCTGTTTCTGTACGTTCGTTACACCAGGACGCGTGAAAGGCTCCGTTCACACCGCGGATCCAGTGACCTGAGTGTGATTTTGCCGCTCATATGTGACCGACATCTGAGAGGAGGAGGAGGAGAGGAAGAAGAGGAGGAGAGGAAGAAGAGGAGGAGGAGGAGGAGAGGAAGAAGAGGAGGAGTAGGAGGAGGGGGGTGAAGAGGTGGAGGAGGAAGAAGAAGAGGACAAGAGGAAAAAGAGGAGGAGGAGGAGGAGAGGAAGAAGAGGAGGAGTAGGAGGAGGGGGGTGAAGAGGTGGAGGAGGAAGAAGAAGAGGACAAGAGGAAAAAGAGGAGGAGGAGAAGGAAGAGGAGGAGAAGAGGAAGAAGAGGAGGATGAGAGGAAGAAGAGGATGAGGAGGAGAACAAGAGGAAGAAGAGGAGGAGGACAGGAAGAAGAGGAGGAGGAGAAAGACAAGAGGAAGAAGAGGAGGGGAGGAAGAAGAGGATGAGAGGAGGAGAAGGAAGAGGAGGACAAGAGGAAGAGAGGATGAATAGGAGCGGGAAGAGAAGGAGAAGGAAGAAGAGGAGGAGAGGAAGAAGAGGAGGAGAGGAAGAAGAGGAGCGGGAAGAGAAGGAGGGGGAGGAGGAGGACAAGAGGAAGAGATGAGGAGAGGAAGAAGAGGAGGAGAGGGTCCCCTGCTAAAGGTGCTGCCTCAGCGACCCGACCCCGGATAAGAGGCTGAAGATGAGATGAGATGAATCCCGGTTCCCGTTGCCATGGTTGCTCCCGTACACACCGTTGTGGCGTGATGTCATCATCCTGAGCCCTGAACCAGGACCTGGAGTCATGACTCTAAAACTGGTCCAGGAAAGAGAGAGAGAGAGAGAGAGAGAGAGAGAGAGAGAGAGAGAGAGAGAGAGAGAGAGAGAGAGAGAGAGAGAGAGAGAGAGAGAGAGAGAGACGAGAGAGAGAGAGAGAGAGAGAGAGAGAGAGAGAGACCACAGAAGAAGAACTCACCCTGTTCTGGTGGAGGACGGGAGGACGTATCTGTTCCCAGGATGCTCTGCAGGAGGAAACACACGACAGAGCGTCAGAGGAGACTTTTCACCGCAGGTTCACTCTGTTCACACCGAAGGAGGAACATCGGGCTTTTGTTACCGCGCACCTGCAAAAACCACCTGACACTCAGCACGCGCTCATCACCAGGACCAGTAAACTCCACCGCTGCTGCTTACGTTACTGCGGTTTCTGTCACTTTACTTTTATGATATTTCAGATTTTATTATTTATTTTAAAACTGTATAGTGTTTTTATCTCGGCTATACTGTAAATGAGGTTTAGATTATTAGAAGTATCAGTTGTATTATTAGTATTAGTAGTCTTATTAGCAGTATTATTAGTGGTATCAGAAGTATTATTAGTATTATTAGCAGTATTAGTAGTATTATTAGTAGTATCAGTAATATTATTAGTATTA